>NC_091468.1:73056020-73356020 GCF_027789765.1 Dendropsophus ebraccatus | reverse complement strand
GTAGTAGCTCCTCAGCTCCCCCTATAGACAGTAGTAGCAGCAGCTCCTCAGCTCCCCCTATAGACAGTAGTAGCAGCAGCTCCTCAGCTCCCCCTATAGACAGTAGTAATAGTAGCAGCTCCTCAGCTCCCCCTATAGACAGTAGTAGCAGCTCCTCAGCTTCCCCTATAGACAGTAGTAGCAGCAGCTCCTCAGCTCCCCCTATAGACAGTAGTAGCAGCAGCTCCTCAGCTCCCCCTATAGACAGTAGTAGTAGTAGCAGCTCCTCAGCTCCCCCTATAGACAGTAGTAGCAGCAGCTCCTCAGCTCCCCTATAGACAGTAGTAGTAGTAGCTCCTCAGCTCCCCCTATAGACAGTAGTAGTAGCAGCTCCTCAGCTCCCCCTATAGACAGTAGTAGTAGTAGCTCCTCAGCTCCCCCTATAGACAGTAGTAGTAGCAGCTCCTCAGCTCCCCCTATAGACAGTAGTAGTAGCAGCTCCTCAGCTCCCCCTATAGACAGTAGTAATAGTAGCAGCTCCCCCTATAGACAGTAGTAGTAGCAGCTCCTCCTATAGACAGTAGTAGTAGCAGCTCCTCAGCTCCCCCTATAGACAGTAGTAGTAGTAGCAGCTCCTCAGCTCCCCCTATAGACAGTAGTAGCAGCTCCTCAGCTCCCCCTATAGACAGTAGTAGCAGCAGCTCCTCAGCTCCCCCTATAGACAGTAGTAGCAGCAGCAGCTCCTCAGCTCCCCCTATAGACAGTAGTAGTAGCAGCTCCCCCTATAGACAGTAGTAGTAGCAGCTCCTCAGCTCCCCCTATAGACAGTAGTAGCAGCAGCTCCTCAGCTCCCCCTATAGACAGTAGTAGTAGCAGCTCCTCAGCTCCCCCTATAGACAGTAGTAGTAGCAGCAGCTCCTCAGCTCCCCCTATAGACAGTAGTAGCAGCTCCTCAGCTCCCCCTATAGACAGTAGTAGCAGCTCCTCAGCTCCCCCTATAGACAGTAGTAGTAGCAGCTCCTCAGCTCCCCCTATAGACAGTAGTAGTAGCAGCTCCACCTATAGACAGTAGTAGCAGCTCCTCAGCTCCCCCTATAGACAGTAGTAGTAGCAGCTCCTCAGCTCCTCCTATAGACAGTAGTAGTAGCAGCTCCTCAGCTCCCCCTATAGACAGTAGTAGTAGCAGCTCCTCAGCTCCCCCTATAGACAGTAGTAGTAGCTCCTCAGCTCCCCCTATAGACAGTAGTAGTAGCAGCTACTCAGCTCCCCCTATAGACAGTAGTAGCAGCTCCTCAGCTCCCCCTATAGACAGTAGTAGCAGCAGCTCCTCAGCTCCCCCTATAGACAGTAGTAGTAGTAGCTCCTCAGCTCCTCCTATAGACAGTAGTAGTAGTAGCAGCTCCTCAGCTCCCCTATAGACAGTAGTAGTAGCAGCTCCCCCTATAGACAGTAGTAGTAGCAGCTCCCCCTATAGACAGTAGTAGTAGTAGCTCCTCAGCTCCCCCTATAGACAGTAGTAGTAGTAGCAGCTCCTCAGCTCCCCCTATAGACAGTAGTAGTAGCAGCTCCCCCTATAGACAGTAGTAGTAGCAGCTCCCCCTATAGATAGTAGTAGTAGCAGCTCCTCAGCTCCCCCTATAGACAGTAGTAGTAGCAGCAGCAGCAGCTCCTCAGCTCCCCCTATAGACAGTAGTAGCGGCTCCTCAGCTCCCCCTATAGACAGAAGTAGTAGCTCCTCAGCTCCCCCTATAGACAGTAGTAGCAGCAGCTCCTCAGCTCCCCCTATAGACAGTAGTAGTAGCAGCAGCTCCTCAGCTCCCCCTATAGACAGTAGTAGCTCCTCAGCTCCTTCTATAGACAGTAGTAGTAGTAGCTCCTCAGCTCCCCCTATAGACAGTAGTAGTAGCTCCTCAGCTCCCCCTATAGACAGTAGTAGTAGCAGCAGCTCCTCAGCTCCCCCTATAGACAGTAGTAGTAGTAGTAGCTCCTCAGCTCCCCCTATAGACAGTAGTAGCAGCAGCTCCTCAGCTCCCCTATAGACAGTAGTAGCAGCTCCTCAGCTCCCCCTATAGACAGTAGTAGCAGCTACTCGGCTCCCCCTATAGACAGTAGTAGCAGCAGCTCCTCGGCTCCCCCTATAGACAGTAGTAGCAGCAGCAGCTCCTCAGCTCCCACTATAGACAGTAGTAGTAGCAGCTCCTCAGCTCCCCCTATAGACAGTAGTAGTAGCAGCTCCTCAGCTCCCCCTATAGACAGTAGTAGTAGCAGCTCCTCAGCTCCCCTATAGACAGTAGTAGTAGCAGCTCCTCAGCTCCCCCTATAGACAGTAGTAGTAGCAGCTCCTCAGCTCCCCTATAGACAGTAGTAATAGTAGCAGCTCCCCCTATAGACAGTAGTAGTAGCAGCTCCTCCTATAGACAGTAGTAGTAGCAGCTCCTCAGCTCCCCCTATAGACAGTAGTAGTAGTAGCAGCTCCTCAGCTCCCCCTATAGACAGTAGTAGCAGCAGCTCCTCAGCTCCCCCTATAGACAGTAGTAGCAGCAGCAGCTCCTCAGCTCCCCCTATAGACAGTAGTAGTAGCAGCTCCCCCTATAGACAGTAGTAGTAGCAGCTCCTCAGCTCCCCCTATAGACAGTAGTAGCAGCAGCTCCTCAGCTCCCCCTATAGACAGTAGTAGTAGCAGCTCCTCAGCTCCCCCCTATAGACAGTAGTAGTAGCAGCAGCTCCTCAGCTCCCCCTATAGACAGTAGTAGCAGCTCCTCAGCTCCCCCTATAGACAGTAGTAGTAGCAGCTCCTCAGCTCCCCCTATAGACAGTAGTAGTAGCAGCTCCTCAGCTCCCCCTATAGACAGTAGTAGTAGCAGCTCCTCAGCTCCCCCTATAGACAGTAGTAGTAGCAGCTCCTCAGCTCCACCTATAGACAGTAGTAGTAGCAGCTCCTCAGCTCCTCCTATAGACAGTAGTAGTAGCAGCTCCTCAGCTCCTCCTATAGACAGTAGTAGTAGCAGCTCCTCAGCTCCTCCTATAGACAGTAGTAGTAGCAGCTCCTCAGCTCCCCCTATAGACAGTAGTAGTAGCAGCTCCTCAGCTCCCCCTATAGACAGTAGTAGTAGCTCCTCAGCTCCCCCTATAGACAGTAGTAGTAGCAGCTACTCAGCTCCCCCTATAGACAGTAGTAGTAGCAGCTACTCAGCTCCCCCTATAGACAGTAGTAGCAGCTCCTCAGCTCCCCCTATAGACAGTAGTAGCAGCAGCTCCTCAGCTCCCCCTATAGACAGTAGTAGTAGTAGCTCCTCAGCTCCTCCTATAGACAGTAGTAGTAGTAGCAGCTCCTCAGCTCCCCCTATAGACAGTAGTAGTAGCAGCTCCCCCTATAGACAGTAGTAGTAGCAGCTCCCCCTATAGACAGTAGTAGTAGTAGCTCCTCAGCTCCCCCTATAGACAGTAGTAGTAGTAGCAGCTCCTCAGCTCCCCCTATAGACAGTAGTAGTAGCAGCTCCCCCTATAGACAGTAGTAGTAGCAGCTCCCCCTATAGACAGTAGTAGTAGTAGCAGCTCCTCAGCTCCCCCTATAGACAGTAGTAGTAGTAGCTCCTCAGCGCCCCCTATAGACAGTAGTAGCAGCTCCTCAGCTCCCCCTATAGACAGTAGTAGTAGTAGCTCCTCAGCGCCCCCTATAGACAGTAGTAGTAGCAGCAGCTCCTCAGCTCCCCCTATAGACAGTAGTAGTAGTAGCAGCTCCTCAGCTCCCCCTATAGACAGTAGTAGTAGTAGCAGCTCCTCAGCTCCCCCTATAGACAGTAGTAGTAGCTCCTCAGCGCCCCCTATAGACAGTAGTAGCAGCAGCTCCTCAGCTCCCCCTATAGACAGTAGTAGTAGTAGCAGCTCCTCAGCTCCCCCTATAGACAGTAGTAGTAGCAGCTCCTCAGCTCCCCCTATAGACAGTAGTAGTAGCTCCTCAGCTTCCCCTATAGACAGTAGTAGCAGCTCCTCAGCTTCCCCTATAGACAGTAGTAGTAGCTCCTCAGCTCCCCCTATAGACAGTAGTAGTAGCTCCTCAGCTCCCCCTATAGACAGTAGTAGCAGCAGCTCCTCAGCTCCCCCTATAGACAGTAGTAGCAGCAGCTCCTCAGCTCCCCCTATAGACAGTAGTAATAGTAGCAGCTCCTCAGCTCCCCCTATAGACAGTAGTAGCAGCTCCTCAGCTTCCCCTATAGACAGTAGTAGCAGCAGCTCCTCAGCTCCCCCTATAGACAGTAGTAGCAGCAGCTCCTCAGCTCCCCCTATAGACAGTAGTAGTAGTAGCAGCTCCTCAGCTCCCCCTATAGACAGTAGTAGCAGCAGCTCCTCAGCTCCCCTATAGACAGTAGTAGTAGTAGCTCCTCAGCTCCCCTATAGACAGTAGTAGTAGTAGCTCCTCAGCTCCCCCTATAGACAGTAGTAGTAGCAGCTCCTCAGCTCCCCCTATAGACAGTAGTAGTAGTAGCTCCTCAGCTCCCCCTATAGACAGTAGTAGTAGCAGCTCCTCAGCTCCCCCTATAGACAGTAGTAGTAGCAGCTCCTCAGCTCCCCCTATAGACAGTAGTAATAGTAGCAGCTCCCCCTATAGACAGTAGTAGTAGCAGCTCCTCCTATAGACAGTAGTAGTAGCAGCTCCTCAGCTCCCCCTATAGACAGTAGTAGTAGTAGCAGCTCCTCAGCTCCCCCTATAGACAGTAGTAGTAGTAGCAGCTCCTCAGCTCCCCCTATAGACAGTAGTAGCAGCAGCTCCTCAGCTCCCCCTATAGACAGTAGTAGCAGCAGCTCCTCAGCTCCCCCTATAGACAGTAGTAGTAGCAGCTCCCCCTATAGACAGTAGTAGTAGCAGCTCCTCAGCTCCCCCTATAGACAGTAGTAGCAGCAGCTCCTCAGCTCCCCCTATAGACAGTAGTAGTAGCAGCTCCTCAGCTCCCCCTATAGACAGTAGTAGTAGCAGCAGCTCCTCAGCTCCCCCTATAGACAGTAGTAGCAGCTCCTCAGCTCCCCCTATAGACAGTAGTAGCAGCTCCTCAGCTCCCCCTATAGACAGTAGTAGTAGCAGCTCCTCAGCTCCCCCTATAGACAGTAGTAGTAGCAGCTCCTCAGCTCCACCTATAGACAGTAGTAGTAGCAGCTCCTCAGCTCCTCCTATAGACAGTAGTAGTAGCAGCTCCTCAGCTCCTCCTATAGACAGTAGTAGTAGCAGCTCCTCAGCTCCTCCTATAGACAGTAGTAGTAGCAGCTCCTCAGCTCCCCCTATAGACAGTAGTAGTAGCAGCTCCTCAGCTCCCCCTATAGACAGTAGTAGTAGCTCCTCAGCTCCCCCTATAGACAGTAGTAGTAGCAGCTACTCAGCTCCCCCTATAGACAGTAGTAGCAGCTCCTCAGCTCCCCCTATAGACAGTAGTAGCAGCAGCTCCTCAGCTCCCCCTATAGACAGTAGTAGTAGCAGCTCCCCCTATAGACAGTAGTAGTAGCAGCTCCCCCTATAGACAGTAGTAGTAGTAGCAGCTCCTCAGCTCCCCCTATAGACAGTAGTAGTAGTAGCTCCTCAGCGCCCCCTATAGACAGTAGTAGCAGCTCCTCAGCTCCCCCTATAGACAGTAGTAGTAGTAGCTCCTCAGCGCCCCCTATAGACAGTAGTAGTAGCAGCAGCTCCTCAGCTCCCCCTATAGACAGTAGTAGTAGCAGCAGCTCCTCAGCTCCCCCTATAGACAGTAGTAGTAGCAGCTCCTCAGCTCCCCCTATAGACAGTAGTAGTAGCTCCTCAGCTCCCCCTATAGACAGTAGTAGTAGCAGCTCCTCAGCTCCCCCTATAGACAGTAGTAGTAGTAGCAGCTCCTCAGCTCCCCCTATAGACAGTAGTAGTAGCTCCTCAGCGCCCCCTATAGAAAGTAGTAGCAGCAGCTCCTCAGCTCCCCCTATAGACAGTAGTAGTAGTAGCAGCTCCTCAGCTCCCCCTATAGACAGTAGTAGTAGCAGCTCCTCAGCTCCCCCTATAGACAGTAGTAGTAGCTCCTCAGCTTCCCCTATAGACAGTAGTAGCAGCTCCTCAGCTTCCCCTATAGACAGTAGTAGTAGCTCCTCAGCTCCCCCTATAGACAGTAGTAGCAGCAGCTCCTCAGCTCCCCCTATAGACAGTAGTAGCAGCAGCTCCTCAGCTCCCCCTATAGACAGTAGTAATAGTAGCAGCTCCTCAGCTCCCCCTATAGACAGTAGTAGCAGCTCCTCAGCTTCCCCTATAGACAGTAGTAGCAGCAGCTCCTCAGCTCCCCCTATAGACAGTAGTAGCAGCAGCTCCTCAGCTCCCCCTATAGACAGTAGTAGTAGTAGCAGCTCCTCAGCTCCCCCTATAGACAGTAGTAGCAGCAGCTCCTCAGCTCCCCTATAGACAGTAGTAGTAGTAGCTCCTCAGCTCCCCCTATAGACAGTAGTAGTAGCAGCTCCTCAGCTCCCCCTATAGACAGTAGTAGTAGTAGCTCCTCAGCTCCCCCTATAGACAGTAGTAGTAGCAGCTCCTCAGCTCCCCCTATAGACAGTAGTAGTAGTAGCTCCTCAGCTCCCCCTATAGACAGTAGTAGCAGTAGCTCCTCAGCTCCCCCTATAGACAGTAGTAGCAGCAGCTCCTCAGCTCCCCCTATAGACAGTAGTAGCAGCAGCTCCTCAGCTCCCCCTATAGACAGTAGTAGCAGCAGCTCCTCAGCTCCCCCTATAGACAGTAGTAGCAGCAGCTCCTCAGCTCCCCCTATAGACAGTAGTAGCAGCAGCTCCTCAGCTCCCCCTATAGACAGTAGTAGTAGCAGCTCCTCAGCTCCCCCTATAGACAGTAGTAGCAGCAGCTCCTCAGCTCCCCCTATAGACAGTAGCAGTAGTAGCTCCTCAGCTCCCCCTATAGACAGTAGTAGTAGTAGCTCCTCAGCTCCCCCTATAGACAGTAGTAGTAGTAGCTCCTCAGCTCCCCCTATAGACAGTAGTAGCAGCAGCTCCTCAGCTCCCCCTATAGACAGTAGTAGCAGCAGCTCCTCAGCTCCCCCTATAGACAGTAGTAGCAGCAGCTCCTCAGCTCCCCCTATAGACAGTAGTAGCAGCAGCTCCTCAGCTCCCCCTATAGACAGTAGTAGTAGCAGCTCCTCAGCTCCCCCTATAGACAGTAGTAGTAGCTCCTCAGCTCCCCCTATAGACAGTAGTAGTAGCAGCTCCTCAGCTCCCCCTATAGACAGTAGTAGCAGCTCCTCAGCTCCCCCTATAGACAGTAGTAGTAGCAGCTCCTCAGCTCCCCCTATAGACAGTAGTAGTAGCAGCTCCTCAGCTCCCCCTATAGACAGTAGTAGTAGCAGCTCCTCAGCTCCCCCTATAGACAGTAGTAGTAGCAGCTCCTCAGCTCCCCCTATAGACAGTAGTAGTAGCAGCTCCTCAGCTCCCCCTATAGACAGTAGTAGCAGCAGCTCCTCAGCTCCCCCTATAGACAGTAGTAGTAGTAGCTCCTCAGCTCCCCCTATAGACAGTAGTAGCAGCAGCTCCTCAGCTCCCCCTATAGACAGTAGTAGTAGCTCCTCAGCTCCCCCTATAGACAGTAGTAGCAGCAGCTCCTCAGCTCCCCCTATAGACAGTAGTAGCGGCTCCTCAGCTCCCCCTATAGACAGTAGTAGTAGCAGCAGCTCCTCAGATCCCCCTATAGACAGTAGTAGCAGCTCCTCAGCTCCCCCTATAGACAGTAGTAGTAGTAGCAGCTCCTCAGCTCCCCCTATAGACAGTAGTAGTAGTAGCAGTGTCTCACCCCTGGAGGTGCAGCTTGTGCTGTAGGTTGGGGCTCCTCTGGACGTTCTGCTGGATACCGCTCCGTGTGAATGAGTAGTGGCGGCTCTGGATGCCGCTGACCGCCGCCGTCTCCCCGTTCTGCTGTCTCTGCTGCCCCGGGATGACTCTGCTCACCCTGCGGCTCCGCTCCTGGCCGCTCCTGCCCGGGGGTCCCGGCTGCGGGTAGGTGCCCGGGGGTCCCGGCTGCGGGTAGGTGCCCGGGGGTCCCGGCTGCGGGTAGGTGCCCGGGGGTCCCGGCTGCGGGTAGGTGCCCCGGGGTCCCGGCTGCGGGTAGGTGCCCGGGGGTCCCGGCTGCGGGTAGGTGCCCGGGGGTCCCGGCTGCGGGTAGGTGCCCGGGGGTCCCGGCTGCGGGTAGGTGCCCCGGGGTCCCGGCTGCTGCAGCACATACGTCACCCTCCGCTCTATATTGGCCAGCACGGCGGATGCGGAGAGCAGGGCGCACAGTACAACTTCCCACCTGCTGTAGTAGTCAGCCATAGCAGCCACAGGACGGGGCGCACAGTACAACTGCTGGAGGTGAGCGGCTCGGGATGGGGAAGCCTGCCCCGCTTTCTTCTCCTCTCGGCGCCTCCTCCTCCCCGCCTTCTTCTCCTCCTCCTTCTCCTCCTCCTCCTCCTCCTCCTCCGCTGCTCCTCTGGTCCCAGGAAAAGTTCAGCGGGAGAAGCGCAGCCGTGATCTACCGGGGGAGGGAAGAGAGGGGGGCCCGGGGAGCGGAGGAGGGGGGCCCGGGGAGCGGAGGAGGTAGGGAGAGAGATCGGGGGCTTCTGTGAGGAGCTGCAGAGAGCGCCTGTACACAGGGTGCCGGACTGCAGAGAGCGCCTGTACACAGGGTGCCGGACTGCAGAGAGCGCCTGTACACAGGGTGCCGGACTGCAGAGAGCGCCTGTACACAGGGTGCCGGACTGCAGAGAGCGCCTGTACACAGGGTGCCGGACTGCAGAGAGCGCCTGTACACAGGGTGCCGGACTGCAGAGAGCGCCTGTACACAGGGTGCCGGACTGCAGAGAGCGCCTGTACACAGAGCCGGACTGCAGAGAGCGCCTGTACACAGGGTGCCGGACTGCAGAGAGCGCCTGTACACAGGGTGCCGGACTGCAGAGAGCGCCTGTACACAGAGTGCCGGACTGCAGAGAGCGCCTGTACACAGGGTGCCGGACTGCAGAGAGCGCCTGTACACAGGGTGCCGGACTGCAGAGAGCGCCTGTACACAGAGCCGGACTGCAGAGAGCGCCTGTACACAGGGTGCCGGACTGCAGAGAGCGCCTGTACACAGAGTGCCGGACTGCAGAGAGCGCCTGTACACAGGGTGCCGGACTGCAGAGAGCGCCTGTACACAGGGTGCCGGACTGCAGAGAGTGCCGGACTGCAGAGAGCGCCTGTACACAGAGTGCCGGACTGCAGAGAGCGCCTGTACACAGGGTGCCGGACTGCAGAGAGCGCCTGTACACAGAGTGCCGGACTGCAGAGAGCGCCTGTACACAGAGTGCCGGACTGCAGAGAGCGCCTGTACACAGGGTGCCGGACTGCAGAGAGCGCCTGTACACAGAGTGCCGGACTGCAGAGAGCGCCTGTACACAGAGTGCCGGACTGCAGAGAGCGCCTGTACACAGGGTGCCGGACTGCAGAGAGCGCCTGTACACAGGGTGCCGGACTGCAGAGAGCGCCTGTACACAGGGTGCCGGACTGCAGAGAGCGCCTGTACACAGGGTGCCGGACTGCAGAGAGCGCCTGTACACAGGGTGCCGGACTGCAGAGAGCGCCTGTACACAGGGTGCCGGACTGCAGAGAGCGCCTGTACACAGGGTGCCGGACTGCAGAGAGCGCCTGTACACAGGGTGCCGGACTGCAGAGAGTGCCGGACTGCAGAGAGCGCCTGTACACAGAGTGCCGGACTGCAGAGAGCGCCTGTACACAGGGTGCCGGACTGCAGAGAGCGCCTGTACACAGGGTGCCGGACTGCAGAGAGCCTGTACACAGAGTACCGGACTGCAGAGAGCGCCTGTACACAGAGTGCCGGACTGCAGAGAGCGCCTGTACACAGAGTGCCGGACTGCAGAGAGCGCCTGTACACAGAGTGCCGGACTGCAGAGAGCGCCTGTACACAGGGTGCCGGACTGCAGAGAGCGCCTGTACACAGGGTGCCGGACTGCAGAGCGCCTGTACACAGGGTGCCGGACTGCAGAGAGCGCCTGTACACAGGGTGCCGGACTGCAGAGAGCGCCTGTACACAGGGTGCCGGACTGCAGAGAGCGCCTGTACACAGGGTGCCGGACTGCAGAGAGCGCCTGTACACAGGGTGCCGGACTGCAGAGAGCGCCTGTACACAGGGTGCCGGACTGCAGAGAGCGCCTGTACACAGGGTGCCGGACTGCAGAGAGCGCCTGTACACAGGGTGCCGGACTGTAGAGAGCGCCTGTACACAGGGTGCCGGACTGCAGAGAGCGCCTGTACACAGGGTGCCGGACTGCAGAGAGCGCCTGTACACAGGGTGCCGGACTGCAGAGAGCGCCTGTACACAGGGTGCCGGACTGCAGAGAGCGCCTGTACACAGAGTGCCGGACTGCAGAGAGCGCCTGTACACAGGGTGCCGGACTGCAGAGAGCGCCTCTGGGGCCAAAAATAAGAGTCCAAGTTAATGGGACAGCCTGTCACCCTGAAAGGTCCCTGAACCAGCCCTAGCCCTGGATATGACCCCCCCCCCCCCCCCATACTTACAAGATAAGATTAGTGGGCGGCCGTGTCTTTGTGGCAGGATCGGCATCACGAGTGGGACCAGGGATAGGGTGGGTATAGGGGCCGTACACGGGGGACAGGTACTTTTAACAACCGTTCTAGGGGCTGGCTACTATATAAGAGACTATGGGGGAGGGCTGGCTACTATATAAGAGACTATGGGGGAGGGCTGGCTACTATATAAGAGACTATGGGGGAGGGCTGGCTACTATATAAGAGACTATGGGGAGGGCTGGCTACTATATAAGAGACTATGGGGGAGGGCTGGCTACTATATAAGAGACTATAGGGGAGGGCTGGCTGCTATATAAGAGATTATGGGGGGGCTGGCTACTATATAAGAGACTATGGGGAGGTCTGGCTACTATATAAGAGACTATGGGGAGGTCTGGCTACTATATAAGACTATGGGGGAGGGCTGGCTACTATATAAGAGACTATGGGGAGGGCTGGCTACTATATAAGAGACTATAGGGAGGGCTGGCTACTATATAACAGACTATGGGGGAGGGCTGGCTGCTATATAAGAGACTATGGGGAGGGCTTGCTACTATATAAAAGACTGGGGGAGGGCTGGCTACTATATAAGAGACAATGGGGAGGGCTGGCTACTATATAAGAGACTGAGGGAGGGCTGGCTACTATATAAGAGACAATGGGGAGGGCTGGCTACTATATAAGAGACTATGGGGGAGGGCTTCTACTATATAAGAGACTATTGGGGAGGGCTGGCTACTATATAAGAGACAATGGGGGAGGGCTGGCTACTATATGAGACTATGGGGAGGGCTGGCTACTATATAAGAGACTATGGGGAGGGCTGGCTACTATATAAGAGACTATGGGAAGGGCTGGCTACTATATGAGACTATGCTAATATGTGGGGCAATTTTGGTTGTGTTGGCTATTACATGGGGTAATATTGGGGGGGGGCTATTATATGGTTTTGGGCTTAATCATGTCATAGCAATTTATCATGTCATTTAACATAGTGCCCAGTGATAGGAGACGCACACCACTGACAGTGCCAGGAACATCGCACCCCGCTCTGACAGTGCCAGGTCTGACGCATTCGCGCTTCAATAATTATCAAGGTTGTCTTGCGACTTGTTTCCAAGTTTTCAATTTTGGCCCAGTGTGCATTAGAGTTTGACCCCCCCCCCCCCCGAGCTGTGACCAGTAGCGTAGTGTGCACAGACCCCAGTGTCTCGGGATACTATGGGGCTGTCATGGTCGGGGAACCTGCTCACATTTTCCACCAATAGATATTATTAAACATCAACTATAAATATTCTGAAGAACATGTAGAGTCTTTTCATGTGGATTGACGGGTGAGGATCGGCCAATTGTCTTCCCTGAGTTGTCCACATCCTGTAGCTGTAACACAGTAGATGGTGTGCACGGCCCCATCAGGTAGCCGCGGCCCCATCAGGTAGCCACGGCCCCAACAGGTAGCCACGGCCCCATCAGGTAGGCACGGCCCCATCAGGTAGCCACGGCCCCATCAGGTAGGCACGGCCCCATCAGGTAGGCACGGCCCCAACAGGTAGGCACGGCCCCATCATGTAGCCACGGCCCCATCAGGTAGCCACGGCCCCATGAGGTAGGCACGGCCCCATCAGGTAGCCACGGCCCCATCAGGTAGGCATTGCCCCATCAGGTAGCCACGGCCCCATCAGGTAGGCACGGCCCCATCAGGTAGGCACGGGCCCCAACAGGTAGGCACGGCCCCATCAGGTAGCCACGGCCCCAACAGGTAGGCACGGCCCCATCAGGTAGGCACGGCCCCATCAGGTAGCCACGGCCCCATCAGGTAGCCACGGCCCCATCAGGTAGGCACGGCCCCATCAGGTAGGCACGGCCCCATCATGTAGCCATGGCCCCAACAGGTAGGCACGGCCCCATCAGGCAGCCACGGCCCCATCAGGCAGCCACGGCCCCATCAGGCAGCCACGGCCCCATCAGGTAGCCACGGCCCCATCAGGTAGCCACGGCCCCATCAGGTAGCCACGGCCCCAACAGGTAGGCACGGCCCCATCAGGTAGCCACGGCCCCATGAGGTAGGCACGGCCCCATGAGGTAGCCACGGCCCCATGAGGTAGGCACGGCCCCATCAGGTAGCCACGGCCCCATCAGGTAGCCACGGCCCCATCAGTTAGGCACGGCCCCATCAGTTAGGCACGGCCCCATCAGGTAGGCATTGCCCCATCAGGTAGCCACGGCCCCATCAGGTAGCCACGGCCCCATCAGGTAGCCACGGCCCCATCAGGTAGGCACGGCCCCAACAGGTAGGCACGGCCCCATCAGGTAGCCACGGCCCCATCAGGTAGGCACGGCCCCATCAGTTAGGCACGGCCCCATCAGTTAGCCAGGCTCGGATTATCCCCAGTGCATTGGGCTGATCTGCACAGGAGACGTATGAACGGACACGGTGTAGTTGCCAATAATTGTCGATATCCCGTATTACTTTCATTGCCGTCCGCTCTCTGTGAAGAACAATGGAGAGGTGAAAGAGATCACCAATAAGGAGGAGCAGATGTCCCTGCACATGAGAGTACAGCGGGGGCGGCAGACAATAGTCACTGCTCCTGGAAGTCTATTGTGCCACACATGGCCAGCTCAGGAGAAGACACTCATAAAAAGGAGGACCATTGTCTTTTATGGCATTTTTGGCCTCTTACATAAGAAAAGCCTGGAGGAAGTACTTGTGCTGTATGGCGGGGTAGCTGTGCGGTGTTGTGGCAGCTAGATGGGTGTGGGATTATTTGGGCACTTGTCATGGTGGTCAGGAGTGGTGTAACCTCACCCTGGACAAGCGGGCACTGCACTCGAGGCTTGGATAACCGAAGTGTGAACTGGTGTGTCGGTGCGGGTGCGGAATGAGTCCAATAGCTTCAACAGGATAACAGCGTTTACTCATAGAAACTTCAGTGCAATACAGAATAAACACAGGTGCAGGCAGGCGGTAGGAAGAGAAGTTGTGACAGCAAGGTAGAGTAGAGGAACTTCTTGAGGGCCCTGTCCAAAGCCGTTTACTCTGCCGGAATATCATGGTAGAAGATGGAAATAACAGAAGAAGAAGATACTCGTTCTCATATTTGTGATCTGACCGCTGTATGCCCTATAATGTCGGGTTACCCGTCCTGCTACAGTAGTATGAGGTCCCAGGTCCCTGTGCTGGGTTGAGCAGACTTTTCAAGAGTTCCCAGAATAGCCGTGCGTTAAAGTAGGATACATAGGCTTAACTGCAGCTTTGTCCTACTGGGGCCAGTACCAAACTTCAGGTAACTGCCCTGTGTGTTGTAGAAGGTTTCCCTGACAAGGACAAGGTTTTCCTCAGAGGACATCCTCCCTCCTATAGGGTCTAGCACTGCATGCTAGCGGGAGTTAACAGCCTAGAAGAAATCTCTCCAGAAGCTACTTCCTTAGCTAGTGAGGGATTGGTGGGGCTGTGTGTGTAAGAGAGAGGAGGGGTGATAGGCAGAAAAGTAAGGGAAAAGGCCTGCACCTGTAATAGGTTTAGAACACAACATGTGCCAAATGACAGTTAACCCATCGCTTCCTTCAGCTGAGGTCAGTGCAGTACACAGTAAATACAGCAGTGACACCTAGTGGGGAAAAACACATAATACACTTCTCCTTCATCCCCATTTGAGAAACTGGGTGAGTTACTTTGCCCAGGTGCATAAACAGTTAGTGGCACACCTGTGCTGGGACACTACACTTGTCCTTCAATGATGAAGCTTTCTTCTGACATAGAACCTTTGGGGTCGTGGAGGTTAGCACTATTCCGCCACTTTCCTGCCTACTCCACCTGTTGGTCTTTATACAACATTTTTTGCCTTTGCTGTATTCTACCCTACAGTCCCTCTGAATCATCCTCCCCCAGCTTATCTCCTCAAATGGGAGCTGCGGGGGTACTAGGCCCTACATACTGTGTGGATGCACAGAAGGGGCCTAACTACTATATGGGGGCATAAAGGGGCCTAATTACTATATGGGGGCACACAGGGGACATAACTACTCTATACGGATACAGAGGGGCCTAACTATTATATGGGGGCTCAGAGAGCATCTGTTCTATGGGGGAACAGGGACCAAACTACTAAATGGGCCCAGAGAAGGCCAATACTATGTGCGCTGCAGCAAGGAAACTAATCTGCTTCTCTGGCCGATCCTGATCAGAAGAGTTATGGCTCTAGCTGAATGGAAAAGAAAAGTGAGCGACTCTGATCAGAGAAAATGTCACCTATGGGTCTCTGAATATAAGTCACTGTCACTATTTGTACTGTCTACAGACCTGTGCAGAGCTGGTATCTACCAGTATATGGTCTCTGTATAGGTGGAGCAGTATATATTTCTGCATTGCTGTGCTGGTGTATTATAGGTGGAGCAGTATTTATTTGCTGCACTGTGGTGCTGGTGTATTATAGGTGGAGCAGTATTTATTTCTGCACTGCTGTGCTGGTGTATTATAGGTGGAGCAGTATTTATTGCTGCATTGTGGTGCTGGTGTATTATAGGTGGAGCAGTATTTATTGCTGCATTGTGGTGCTGGTGTATTATAGGTGGAGCAGTATTTATTGCTGTACTGCGGTGCTGGTATATTATAGGTGGAGTAGTATTTATTTCTGCACAGCGGTGCTGGTGTATTATAGATTGAGAAGTATTTATTGCTGCACTGTGTAGCTGGTGTATTATAGGTGGAGTAGTATTTATTTCTGCACTGTGGTGCTGGTGTATTATAGGTGGAGCAGTATTTATTGTTGCGCTGGGGTGTTATTGGTGGAGCAGTATTTATTGCTGCACTGTGGTGCTGGTATATTATAGGTGGAGCAGTATTTAGTGCTGCCTGCGGTGCTGGTGTATTGTAGGTGGAGCAGTATTTATTGGTGCACTGTGGTGCTGGTGTATAATAGGTGGAGAGGATTTTTTGCTGTACTGCAGTGCTGGTATATTATAGGTGGAGCAGTATTTATTGCTGCACTGTGGTGCTGGTGTATTATAGGTGGAGCAGTATTTATTGCTGCACTGTGGTGCTGGTGTATTATAGGTGGAGCAGTATTTAGTGCTGCACTGTGGTGCTGGTGTTTTATAGGTGGAGCAGTATTTATTGCTGCACTGTGGTGCTGGTGTATTATAGGTGGAGCAGTATTTAGTGCTGCACTGTGGTGCAGGTGTTTTATAGGTGGGGCACTATTTATTTCTGCGGTGCTGGTGTATTATAGGTGAAGCAGTATTAAATGCTGTACTGCGGTGCTGGTATATTATAGGTGGAGCAGTATTTATTGCTGCACTGTGGTGCTGGTGTATTATAGGTGGAGCAGTATTTATTGCTGCACTGCGGTGCTGATGTATTATAGATGGAGCAGTATTTAATGCTGTACTGCAGTGCTGGTGTATTATAGGTGGAGCAGTATTTATTGCTGCACTGCGTTGCTGGTATATTATAGGTAGAGTAGTATTTATTGCTACATTGTGGTGCTGCTGTATTATAGGTGGAGCAGTATTGCTGCACTGCGGTGCTGGTGTATTATAGGTGGAGCAGTATGTATTTCTGCACTGCAGTGCTGGTGTATTATAGGTGGAGCAGTATTTATTGCAGCACTGTGGTACTGTGTATTATAGGTGGAGGGAGCAGTATTTATTGTTGTACTGTGGTGCTGGTGTATTATAGGTGGAGCAGTATTTATTGCTGCACTGTGCAGCTGGTGTATTATAGGTGGAGCAGTATTTATTTCTGCACTGTGGTACTGGTGTATTATAGGTGGAGCAGTATTTATTTGCTGCACTGTGGTGCTGGTGTATTATAGGTGGAGCAGTATTTTTTGCTGCGCTGTAGTACTGGTGTATTATAGGTGGAGCAGTATTTAATCCTGCATTGTGGTGCTGGTGTATTATAGGTTGAGCTGTATTTATTGCTGCACTGAAGTACTGGTGTATTATAGGTGGAGCAGTATTTATTTCTGCACTGTGGTGCTGGTGTATTATAGGTGGAGCAGTATTTTCTGCTGCACTGTGCAGCTGGTGTATTATATTTATTGCTGCACTGTAGTACTGGTGTATTATAGGTGGAGCAGTATTTATTGCTGCACTGTAGTACTGGTGTATTATAGTTGGAGCAGTATTTATTGCTGCACTGTAGTACTGGTGTATTATAGGTGGAGCAGTATTTATTGCTGCACTGTAGTACTGGTGTATTATAGGTGGAGCAGTATTTATTGCTGCACTGTAGTACTGGTGTATTATAGGTGGAGCAGTATTTATTTCTGCACTGTAGTACTGGTGTATTATAGGTGGAGCAGTATTTATTGCTGCACTGTAGTACTGGTGTATTATAGGTGGAGCAGTATTTATTGCTGCACTGTAGTACTGGTGTATTATAGGTGGAGCAGTATTTATTGCTGCACTGTAGTACTGGTGTATTATAGGTGGAGCAGTATTTATTGCTGCACTGTAGTACTGGTGTATTATAGGTGGAGCAGTATTTATTGCTGCACTGTAGTACTGGTGTATTATAGGTGGAGCAGTATTTATTGCTGCACTGTGGTGCTGGTGTATTATAGGTTGAGCAGTATTTATTACTGCACTGTAGTACTGGTGTATTACAGGTGGAGCAGTATTTAATCCTGCATTGTGGTGCTGGTGTATTATAGGTGGAGCAGTATTTACTTGCTGCACTGTGGTGCTGGTGTATTATAGGTTGAGCTGTATTTATTGCTGCACTGAAGTACTGGTGTATTATAGGTGGAGCAGTATTTATTTCTGCACTGTGGTGCTGGTGTATTATAGGTGGAGCAGTATTGCTGCACTGCTGTGCTGGTGTATTATAGGTGGAGCAGTATTTTTTGCTGCACTGTAGTACTGGTGTATTATAGGTGGAGCAGTATTGCTGCACTGTAGTACTGGTGTATTATAGGTGGAGCAGTATTGCTGCACTGTAGTACTGGTGTATTATAGGTGGAGCAATATTTATTGCTGCACTGTAGTACTGGTGTATTATAGGTGGAACAGTATGTATTACTGCACTGTAGTACTGGTGTATTATAGGTGGAGCAGTATTTATTGCTGCATTGTAGTACTGGTGTATTATAGGTGGAGCAGTATTTAATGCTGCACTGTAGTACTGGTGTATTATAGGTGGAGCAGTATTTCTGCACTGTAGTACTGGTGTATTATAGGTGGAGCAGTATTTATTGCTGCACTGTGGTGCTGGTGTATTATAGGTGGAGCAGTATTTATTGCTGCATTGTGGTGCTGGTGTATTATAGGTGGAGCAGTATTTATTGCTGCACTGTAGTACTGGTGTATTATAGGTGGAGCAGTATTTATTGCTGCACTGTAGTACTGGTGTATTATAGGTGGAGCAGTATTTATTGCTGCACTGTAGTACTGGTGTATTATAGGTGGAGCAGTATTTAATGCTGCACTGTAGTACTGGTGTATTACAGGTGGAGCAGTATTTATTGCTGCACTGTAGTACTGGTGTATTATAGGTGGAGCAGTATTGCTGCACTGTAGTACTGGTGTATTATAGGTGGAGCAGTATTTATTGCTGCACTGTAGTACTGGTGTATTATAGGTGGAGCAGTATTTATTGCTGCACTGTAGTACTGGTGTATTATAGGTGGAGCAGTATTTATTGCTGCACTGTAGTACTGGTGTATTATAGGTGGAGCAGTATTTATTGCTGCACTGTAGTACTGGTGTATTATAGGTGGAGCAGTATTTATTGCTGCACTGTAGTACTGGTGTATTATAGGTGGAGCAGTATTTATTGCTGCACTGTGGTGCTGGTGTATTATATTTATTGCTGCACTGTAGTACTGGTGTATTATAGGTGGAGCAGTATTTACTTGCTGCACTGTGGTGCAGGTATATTATAGGTGGAGCAGTATTTATTGCTGCACTGTAGTACTGGTGTATTATAGGTTGAGCTGTATTTATTGCTGCACTGAAGTACTGGTGTATTATAGGTGGAGCAGTATTTATTTCTGCACTGTGGTGCTGGTGTATTATAGGTGGAGCAGTATTGCTGCACTGCTGTGCTGGTGTATTATAGGTGGAGCAGTATTTATTGCTGCACTGTAGTACTGGTGTATTATAGGTGGAGCAGTATTTATTGCTGCACTGTAGTACTGGTGTATTATAGGTGGAGCAGTATTTATTGCTGCACTGTAGTACTGGTGTATTATAGGTGGAGCAATATTTATTGCTGCACTGTAGTACTGGTGTATTATAGGTGGAACAGTATGTGTTGATGCACTGTAGTACTGGTGTATTATAGGTGGAGCAGTATTTATTGCTGCACTGTAGTACTGGTGTATTATAGGTGGAGCAGTATTTAATGCTGCACTGTAGTACTGGTGTATTATAGGTGGAGCAGTATTTATTGCTGCACTGTAGTACTGGTGTATTATAGGTGGAGCAGTATTTATTGCTGCACTGTAGTACTGGTGTATTATAGGTGGAGCAATATTTATTGCTGCACTGTAGTACTGGTGTATTATAGGTGGAACAGTATGTGTTGCTGCACTGTAGTACTGGTGTATTATAGGTGGAGCAGTATTTATTGCTGCACTGTAGTACTGGTGTATTATAGGTGGAGCAATATTTATTGCTGCACTGTAGTACTGGTGTATTATAGGTGGAACACTATGTGTTGCTGCACTGTAGTACTGGTGTATTATAGGTGGAGCAGTATTGCTGCACTGTAGTACTGGTGTATTATAGGTGGAGCAGTATTTATTGCTGCACTGTAGTACTGGTGTATATAGGTGGAGCAGTATTTATTGCTGCACTGTAGTACTGGTGTATTATAGGTGGAGCAGTATTTATTGCTGCACTGTAGTACTGGTGTATTATAGGTGGAGCAGTATTTATTGCTGCACTGTAGTACTGGTGTATTATAGGTGGAGCAGAATTTATTGCTGCACTGTAGTACTGGTGTATTATAGGTGGAGCAGTATTTATTGCTGCACTGTAGTACTGGTGTATTATAGGTGGAGCAGTATTTATTGCTGCACTGTAGTACTGGTGTATTATAGGTGGAGCAGTATTTATTGCTGCACTGTAGTACTGGTGTATTATAGGTGGAGCAGTATTTATTGCTGCACTGTAGTACTGGTGTATTATAGGTGGAGCAGTATTTATTGCTGCACTGTAGTACTGGTGTATTATAGGTGGAGCAGTATTTATTGCTGCACTGTAGTACTGGTGTATTATAGGTGGAGCAGTATTGCTGCACTGCTGTGCTGGTGTATTATAGGTGGAGCAGTATTTTTTGCTGCACTGTAGTACTGGTGTATTATAGGTGGAGCAGTATTGCTGCACTGTAGTACTGGTGTATTATAGGTGGAGCAATATTTATTGTTGCACTGTAGTACTGGTGTATTATAGGTGGAACAGTATGTATTGCTGCACTGTAGTACTGGTGTATTATAGGTGGAGCAGTATTTATTGCTGCACTGTAGTACTGGTGTATTATAGGTGGAGCAGTATTTAATGCTGCACTGTAGTACTGGTGTATTATAGGTGGAGCAGTATTTCTGCACTGTAGTACTGGTGTATTATAGGTGGAGCAGTATTTATTGCTGCACTGTGGTGCTGGTGTATTATAGGTGGAGCAGTATTTATTGCTGCACTGTGGTGCTGGTGTATTATAGGTGGAGCAGTATTTATTGCTGCACTGTAGTACTGGTGTATTATAGGTGGAGCAGTATTTATTGCTGCACTGTAGTACTGGTGTATTATAGGTGGAGCAGTATTTATTGCTGCACTGTAGTACTGGTGTATTATAGGTGGAGCAGTATTTAATGCTGCACTGTAGTACTGGTGTATTATAGGTGGAGCAGTATTTATTGCTGCACTGTAGTACTGGTGTATTATAGGTGGAGCAGTATTTATTGCTGCACTGTAGTACTGGTGTATTATAGGTGGAGCAGTATTTATTGCTGCACTGTAGTACTGGTGTATTATAGGTGGAGCAGTATTTATTGCTGCACTGTAGTACTGGTGTATTATAGGTGGAGCAGTATTTATTGCTGCACTGTAGTACTGGTGTATTATAGGTGGAGCAGTATTTATTGCTGCACTGTAGTACTGGTGTATTATAGGTGGAGCAGTATTTATTGCTGCACTGTGGTGCTGGTATATTATATTTATTGCTGCACTGTAGTACTGGTGTATTATAGGTGGAGCAGTATTTTTTTGCTGCACTGTAGTACTGGTGTATTATAGGTGGAGCAGTATTGCTGCACTGTAGTACTGGTGTATTATAGGTGGAGCAGTATTTATTGCTGCACTGTAGTACTGGTGTATTATAGGTGGAGCAGTATTTATTGCTGCACTATAGTACTGGTGTATTATAGGTGGAGCAGTATTTATTGCTGCACTGTAGTACTGGTGTATTATAGGTGGAGCAGTATTTATTGCTGCACTGTAGTACTGGTGTATTATAGGTGGAGCAGTATTTATTGCTGCACTGTGGTGCTGGTGTATTATATTTATTGCTGCACTGTAGTACTGGTGTATTATAGGTGGAGCAGTATTTACTTGCTGCACTGTGGTGCAGGTATATTATAGGTGGAGCAGTATTTATTGCTGCACTGTAGTACTGGTGTATTATAGGTTGAGCTGTATTTATTGCTGCACTGAAGTACTGGTGTATTATAGGTGGAGCAGTATTTATTTCTGCACTGTGGTGCTGGTGTATTATAGGTGGAGCAGTATTGCTGCACTGCTGTGCTGGTGTATTATAGGTGGAGCAGTATTTATTGCTGCACTGTAGTACTGGTGTATTATAGGTGGAGCAGTATTTATTGCTGCACTGTAGTACTGGTGTATTATAGGTGGAGCAGTATTTATTGCTGCACTGTAGTACTGGTGTATTATAGGTGGAGCAGTATTTATTGCTGCACTGTAGTACTGGTGTATTATAGGTGGAACAGTATGTGTTGCTGCACTGTAGTACTGGTGTATTATAGGTGGAGCAGTATTTATTGCTGCACTGTAGTACTGGTGTATTATAGGTGGAGCAGTATTTAATGCTGCACTGTAGTACTGGTGTATTATAGGTGGAGCAGTATTTATTGCTGCACTGTAGTACTGGTGTATTATAGGTGGAGCAGTATTTATTGCTGCACTGTAGTACTGGTGTATTATAGGTGGAGCAGTATTTATTGCTGCACTGTAGTACTGGTGTATTATAGGTGGAGCAATATTTATTGCTGCACTGTAGTACTGGTGTATTATAGGTGGAACAGTATGTGTTGCTGCACTGTAGTACTGGTGTATTATAGGTGGAGCAGTATTTATTGCTGCACTGTAGTACTGGTGTATTATAGGTGGAGCAATATTTATTGCTGCACTGTAGTACTGGTGTATTATAGGTGGAACAGTATGTGTTGCTGCACTGTAGTACTGGTGTATTATAGGTGGAGCAGAATTTATTGCTGCACTGTAGTACTGGTGTATTATAGGTGAAGCAGTATTTATTGCTGCACTGTAGTACTGGTGTATTATAGGTGGAGCAGTATTTATTGCTGCACTGTAGTACTGGTGTATTATAGGTGGAGCAGTATTTATTGCTGCACTGTAGTACTGGTGTATTATAGGTGGAGCAGTATTTATTGCTGCACTGTAGTACTGGTGTATTATAGGTGGAGCAGAATTTATTGCTGCACTGTAGTACTGGTGTATTATAGGTGGAGCAGTATTGCTGCACTGTAGTACTGGTGTATTATAGGTGGAGCAGTATTTATTGCTGCACTGTAGTACTGGTGTATTATAGGTGGAGCAGTATTTATTGCTGCACTGTAGTACTGGTGTATTATAGGTGGAGCAGTATTTATTGCTGCACTGTAGTACTGGTGTATTATAGGTGGAGCAGTATTTATTGCTGCACTGTAGTACTGGTGTATTATAGGTGGAGCAGTATTTATTGCTGCACTGTAGTACTGGTGTATTATAGGTGGAGCAGTATTATTGCTGCACTGTAGTACTGGTGTATTATAGGTGGAGCAGTATTTATTGCTGCACTGTAGTACTGGTGTATTATAGGTGGAGCAGTATTTATTGCTGCACTGTAGTACTGGTGTATTATAGGTGGAACAGTATTTATTGCTGCACTGTAGTACTGGTGTATTATAGGTGGAGCAGTATTTATTGCTGCACTGTAGTACTGGTGTATTATAGGTGGAGCAGTATTTATTGCTGCACTGTAGTACTGGTGTATTATAGGTGGAGCAGTATTTATTGCTGCACTGTAGTACTGGTGTATTATAGGTGGAGCAGTATTTATTGCTGCACTGTAGTACTGGTGTATTATAGGTGGAGCAGTATTTATTGCTGCACTGTAGTACTGGTGTATTATAGGTGGAACAGTATTTATTGCTGCACTGTAGTACTGGTGTATTATAGGTGGAGCAGTATTTATTGCTGCACTGTAGTACTGGTGTATTATAGGTGGAGCAGTATTTATTGCTGCACTGTAGTACTGGTGTATTATAGGTGGAGCAGTATTTATTGCTGCACTGTAGTACTGGTGTATTATAGGTGGAGCAGTATTTATTGCTGCACTGTAGTACTGGTGTATTATAGGTGGAGCAGTATTTATTGCTGCACTGTAGTACTGGTGTGCAGACACAACAGTGCTATTTCTCTGAAATCCCTCTGAGATTTCCATACAGGAGTATAAATGGTCGCTGCTGTCTTTTGGTCAGGGCAGCCTGGGCCTGTGCCCCTCAGCTGTGGACGCCGTCCGTGTCTTCTCCCATATCCATGTGGATATCCAAGGTAATTGACATTGTGGACATCGAGGATCTTTCCTCCACACTTCATGACTCCCATGACTCTGTCCGTCACACCTTCTCAGTGACAGCTACACGTTATTGTCCCTTATGTGGCAGTCACATGGTTTTCCCCCCAGCCGTATACACAGTGTCATCAGTTACCACCTGATCTGGTCGCCCGGCTCCTCTCTCTCATCTAATCGCACGTTCCCATAGTAGATTCCTGATGGTAAAGGATTTAGGATACTATCAGACCAAGTGATTCTTAGCTATTAACCCTGAATGATCACAAACGAGATTGTTTATCCTGACCCTGAGATTGTTCCCCATATCTCCCAGAACCATAGTCCTTAGTTACCACCGTTATCGTTACTATGATTGTTATTACCATCGGTCGCTCCATCTGATCCCAGAAAATGGTGGAACAATGTGGGATCACGCTGACCCATGAGCGAACTTTTCAACCTAAAACGAACCTTACAATAACGGCTGAATAATTGCAGCTCCAATAGTGCGAGTCTGATAGGGTGGAGTAGCTTTGTTTAGTTGCAGTTGATATTACAATGAAAAAAGTGGAAAAAATCTAATTGCAAAAATAGTGGGAAAAAAATTAGCCAAAGTGTAAGTGATTAGACGGGACATAGGACACAAAGTTACTTGGACCCAGTAGGGTGGAAAACAGACATTTGACAGTGGAACCAGCAACAGTAATAGTACTGTATTGGACCCAGTGTGGGGGAGGGGGAGGAGGAGGAGGCAGCAGTAATAGTACTGTATTGGACCCAGTGTGGGGGAGGGGGAGGAGGTAGCAGCAGTAATAGTACTGTATTGGACCCAGTGTGGGGGAGGGGGAGGAGGAGGAGGCAGCAGCAGTAATAGTACTGTATTGGACCCAGTGTGGGGGAGGAGGAGGAGGAGGAGGCAGCAGCAGTAATAGTACTGTATTGGACCCAGTGTGGGGGAGGGGGAGGAGGAGGAGGCTGCAGCACTTGATTGCAAACAGCCCAGTATGATTGAGAACAGACTATTTGAGGAGGAGGAGGAGGCAGTACCTGATTGCACCCAGGCCAGTATGATTGAGAACAGACAATTGACGGAGGAGGAGGAGGCAGTACCTGATTGCACCCAGCCCAGTATGATTGAGAACAGACTATTTGAGGAGGAGGAGGAGGCAGTACCTGATTGCACCCAGGCCAGTATGATTGAGAACAGACAATTGACGGAGGAGGATGTTCAGCCTTGGAGTGGTGGCCTGGTAATCCTCGCTGATGATGTTGGTCAGCGCACTTTCAAGAACACGGACAAGTGGGATGATGTCCTTGATCCCATAGTCCTGCCTGCTCACAGAGTCATGTCCTCAAAAGGGATCAACAATTGGCAGGAAATGTTCGAAGAAACCTGTGCACTATGAGGTTTATCACATGTGCCATACAAGGTGTACACGGGGGGAGACCATCTATAAGGGGGATAACACATGGGGGGAGACTATAAGGGGGATAACACATGGGGGGAGACTACAAGGGGGATAACACGGGGGGAGACCATCTATAAGGGAGATAACACGGGGGGAGACCATCTATAAGGGGATAACACATGGGGGGAGACTACAAGGGGGATAACACGGGGGGAGACCATCTATAAGGGAGATAACACGGGGGGAGACCATCTATAAGGGGATAACACATGGGGGGAGACTACAAGGGGGATAACACATGGGGGGAGACCATCTATAAGGGAGATAACACGGGGGGAGACCATCTATAAGGGAGATAACACATGGGGGGAGACTATAAGGGGGATAACACGGGGGGAGACCATCTATAAGGGAGATAACACGGGGGAGACCATCTAAGGGGGATAACACATGCGGGGGAGACCATCTATAAGGGAGATAACACGGGGGGAGACTATAAAGGGGATAACACGGGGGGGAGACCATCTATAAGGGAGATAACACGGTGGGGCGGGGAGACCATCTATAAGGGAGATAACACGGGGGGGGCGAGACCATCTATAAGGGAGATAACACGGGGGGAGACCATCTATAAGGGAGATAACACATGGGGGGAGACTATAAGGGGGATAACACGGGGGGGGGGCATCTATAAGGGAGATAATACGGTGGGAACGGGAGACCATCTATAAGGGGGATAACACATGCGGGGAGACCATCTATAAGGGAGATAACACATGGGGGGAGACTATAAGGGAGATAACACACGGGGGGAGACCATCTATAAGGGAGATAACACATGGGGGGAGACCATCTATAAGGGAGATAACATGGGGGGGGAGAGACTATAAGGGGGATACCACGGGGGGAGACCATCTATAAGGGAGATAACACGGGGGGAGACCATCTAAGGGGGATAACACGGGGGGGGAGACCATCTATAAGGGAGATAACACGGTGGGGAGGGGAGACCATCTATAAGGGAGATAACACGGGGGGAGACCATCTATAAGGGGGATAACACATGGGGGGAGACTATAAGGGGGATACCACGGGGGGAGACCATCTATAAGGGGGATAACACATGGGGGGAGACTATAAGGGGGATAACACGGGGGGGGAGACCATCTATAAGGGGAATAACACAGGGGGGAGACCATCTATAAGGGAGATAACACAGGGGGAGACCATCTATAAGGGAGATAACACAGGGGGAGACCATCTATAAGGGAGATAACACGGGGGGAGACCATCTATAAGGGAGATAACACATGGGGGGAGACTATAAGGGGGATAACACGGGGGGGAGACCATCTATAAGGGAGATAGCACGGTGGGGAGGGGAGACCATCTATAAGGGAGATAACACGGGGGAGACCATCTATAAGGGAGATAAAACATGGGGGGAGACTATAAGGGGGATAACACGGGGGGGAGACCATCTATAAGGGAGATAACACGGGGGGAGACCATCTATAAGGGAGATAACACGGGGGAGACCATCTATAAGGGAGATAAAACATGGGGGGAGACTATACCGGGGATAACACGGGGGGGGGACCATCTATAAGGGAGATAACACATGGGGGGAGACTATAAGGGGGATAACACGGGGGGAGACCATCTATAAGGGAGATAACACTGGGGGAGACCATCTAAGGGGGATAACACGGGGGGGGAGACCATCTATAAGGGAGATAACACGGTGGGGAGGGGAGACCATCTATAAGGGAGATAACACGGGGGGAGACCATCTATAAGGGAGATAACACATGGGGGGAGACTATAAGGGGGATACCACGGGGGGGGAGACCATCTATAAGGGGGATAACACATGGAAGGAGACTATAACGGGGGGAGGGGAGACCATCTATAAGGGAGATAACACGATGGGGAGGGGAGACCATCTATAAGGGGGATAACACATGCGGGGGAGACCATCTATAAGGGAGATAACACATGGGGGGAGACCATCTATAAGGGGGATAACACATGGGGGGAGACCATCTATAAGGGGGATAACACATGGGGGGGAGACCATCTATAAGGGGGATAACACATGGGGGGAGACTATACGGGGGATAACACGGGGGGGGGGGGAGAGACCATCTATAAGGGAGATAACACGGTGGGGAGGGGAGACCATGATAACACATGCGGGGGAGACCATCTATAAGGGAGATAACACATGGGGGAGACCATCTATAAGGGGGATAACACATGGGGGGAGACCATCTATAAGGGAGATAACATGGGGGGGGGGCGAGACCATCTATAAGGGAGATAACACATGGGGGAGACCATCTATAAGGGGGATAACATATGGGGGAGACCATCTATAAGGGGGATAACACATGGGGGAGACTATAAAGGGGATAACCCGGGGGAGACCATCTATAAGGGGAATAACAGGGGGGAGACCATCTTTAAGGGGGATAACACATGGGGGGAGACCATCTATAAGGGGGATAACACATGGGGGAGACCATCTATAAGGGGGATAACACATGGGGGAGACCATCTATAAGGGGGATAACACATGGGGGGAGACTATAAAGGGGATAAAATGGGGGGAGACCATCTATAGGGGAGATAACACATGGGGGGAGACCATCTATAAGGGAGATAACATGGGGGGAGACTATAAGGGGGATAACACGGGGGGAGACCATCTATAAGGGGGATAACGGGGGGAGGGGAGACCATCTATAAGGGAGATAACACGATGGGGAGGGGAGACCATCTATAAGGGAGATAACACATGGGGGGAGACCATCTATAAGGGAGATAACACATGCGGGGGAGACCATCTATAAGGGGATAACACATGGGGGAGAACATCTATAAGGGAGATAACACGGGGGGAGACCATCTATAAGGGAGATAACACATGGGGGGAGACAATACGGGGGATAACACATGGGGGAGACCATCTATAAGGGGGATAACACATGGGGGGAGACTATAAAGGGGATAACACGGGGGGAGACCATCTATAAGGGAGATAACACGGGGGGGGGAGACCATCTATAAGGGGGATAACACAGGGGGGACCATCTATAAGGAGGGTAGTACAGGGGGGACCATCTATAAGGGGGATAACACAGGGGGGACCATCTATAAGGGGGATAACACAGGGGGGACCATCTATAAGGGGGATAACACAGGGGGGACCATCTATAAGGAAGATAACACAGGGGGGACCATCTATAAGAGGGATAACACAGGGGGGACCATCTATAAGGGGGATAACATATGGGGGAGACCATCTATAAGGGGGATAACACATGGGGGGAGACTATAAAGGGGATAACCCGGGGGAGACCATCTATAAGGGGAATAACAGGGGGGAGACCATCTATAAGGGGGATAACACATGGGGGAGACCATCTATAAGGGGGATAACACATGGGGGAGACCATCTATAAGGGGGATAACACATGGGGGAGACCATCTATAAGGGGGATAACACATGGGGGGAGACTATAAAGGGGATAACATGGGGGGAGACCATCTATAGGGGAGATAACACATGCGGGGGAGACCATCTATAAGGGAGATAACATGGGGGGAGACTATAAGGGGGATAACACGGGGGGAGACCATCTATAAGGGGGATAACGGGGGGAGGGGAGACCATCTATAAGGGAGATAACACGATGGGGAGGGGAGACCATCTATAAGGGGGATAACACATGGGGGAGACCATCTATAAGGGGGATAACACATGGGGGGAGACTATAAGGGGGATAACACATGCGGGGAGACCATCTATAAGGGAGATAACACGATGGGGAGGGGAGACCATCTATAAGGGAGATAACACGGGGGGAGACCATCTATAAGGGAGATAACACATGCGGGGGAGACCATCTATAAGGGAGATAACACATGGGGGGAGACCATCTATAAGGGGATAACACATGGGGGGAGACCATCTATAAGGGAGATAACACATGGGGGGAGACCATCTATAAGGGGATAACACATGGGGGGAGACCATCTATAAGGGAGATAACACAGGGGGGAGACCATCTATAAGGGAGATAACACATGGGGGGAGACTATACGGGGGATAACACATGGGGGAGACCATCTATAAGGGGGATAACACATGGGGGGAGACTATAAAGGGGATAACACGGGGGGAGACCATCTATAAGGGAGATAACACGGGGGGGTGGAGACCATCTATAAGGGGGATAACACAGGGGGGACCATCTATAAGGAGGGTAGTACAGGGGGGACCATCTATAAGGGGGATAACACAGGGGGGACCATCTATAAGGAAGATAACACGGGGGGGCATCTATAAGAGGGATAACACGGGACCATCTATAAGGAAGATAACACAGGGGGGACCATCTATAAGGAAGATAACACAGGGGGGACCATCTATAAGGAAGATAACACAGGGGGGACCATCTATAAGAGGGATAACACAGGGGGGACCATCTATAAGGGGGATAACACGGGGGGGGCATCTATAAGGAAGATAACACAGGGGGGACCATCTATAAGGAAGATAACACAGGGGGGACCATCTATAAGGGGGATAACACGGGGGGAGCCATCTATAAGGGGGATAACACAGGGGGGACCATCTATAAGGGGGATAACACGGGGGGAGCCATCTATAAGGGGGATAACACAGGGGGGACCATCTATAAGGGGGATAACACGGGGGGGGCATCTATAAGGAAGATAACACAGGGGGGACCATCTATAAGGGAGATAACACATGGGGGGAGACTATACGGGGGATAACACATGGGGGAGACCATCTATAAGGGGGATAACACATGGGGGGAGACTATAAAGGGGATAACACGGGGGGAGACCATCTATAAGGGAGATAACACGGGGGGGGGGAGACCATCTATAAGGGGGATAACACAGGGGGGACCATCTATAAGGAGGGTAGTACAGGGGGGACCATCTATAAGGGGGATAACACAGGGGGGACCATCTATAAGGAAGATAACACGGGGGGGCATCTATAAGAGGGATAACACGGGACCATCTATAAGGAAGATAACACAGGGGGGACCATCTATAAGGAAGATAACACAGGGGGGACCATCTATAAGGAAGATAACACAGGGGGGACAATCTATAAGGAAGATAACACAGGGGGGACCATCTATAAGAGGGATAACACAGGGGGGACCATCTATAAGGGGGATAACACGGGGGGGGGCATCTATAAGGAAGATAACACAGGGGGGACCATCTATAAGGAAGATAACACAGGGGGGACCATCTATAAGGGGGATAACACGGGGGGAGCCATCTATAAGGGGGATAACACAGGGGGGACCATCTATAAGGGGGATAACACGGGGGGAGCCATCTATAAGGGGGATAACACAGGGGGGACCATCTATAAGGGGGATAACACGGGGGGGGGCATCTATAAGGAAGATAACACAGGGGGGACCATCTATAAGGGGGATAACACGGGGGGACCATCTATAAGGAAGATAACACAGGGGGGACCATCTATAAGGGGGATAACACGGGGGGACCATCTATAAGGAAGATAACACAGGGGGGACCATCTATAAGGGGGATAACACGGGGGGACCATCTATAAGGAAGATAACACAGGGGGAGCCATCTATATTGGGGATAACACAGGGGGATAATACACAGAGGAGCCATCTATAAGGAGGATAACACGGGGGGAGCCATCTATAAGGAGGATAACACGGGGGGAGCCATCCTTAAGGGGGATAACACAGGGGGGACCATCTATAAGGGGGATAACACAGGAGGGACCATCTATAAGGAGGGTAGTACAGGGGGGACCATCTATAAGGGGGATAACACAGGAGGGACCATCTATAAGGAAGATAACACAGGGGGGACCATACATAAGGGGGATAACACAGGGGGGACCATCTATAAGGGGGATAACACGGGGGGGGCATCTATAAGGAAGATAACACAGGGAGAGCCATCTATAAGGGGGATAACACGGGAGGAGCCATCTTTAAGGGGGATAACACGGGGGGGGGCATCTATAAGGAAGATAACAGGGGGGACCATCTATAAGGGACATAACAGGGGGAGCCATCTATAAGGGGGATAACATGGGGGGAGCCATCTATAAGGGGGATAACATGGGGGGAGCCATCTATAAGGGGGATAACACGGGGGGAGCCATCTATAAGGGGGATAACACAGGGGGGACCATCTATAAGGAGGGTAGTACAGGGGGGACCCTCTATATGGGGGATAATACAGGGGGCATCTATAAGGAGGCTATACGGGGGGGGAGCATATACTATAAGGGGGTCACATGGTGTCAGGGCTACCTACTAAATGAGGGTGTAAAGGGACCAATACAGATGTGCAGTGTGTATATAGATGAGGATGGTGCCAGAGTGAGGAGCCTAATATGTTTCTCTGGCAGATTCTGTGGATTCGTGGCTCGGAGAAGTTCTCATAATGGCCCAGGGAAGATGGAGAAGATGAAAAGGGAAGAACTCTGATCAGAGAAGACGTCCCCTGTGAGTCACCTGATATAACTGCACTGTAATGTATATGGTGTACAGAACCTGTGTACCGCTGGGGCAACCTCTATATGACTGGATGAGGTGATTGTGATCTGTGTACAGAGGATTTTCTTCAGTACAGCAGTGACATTAGTCAGTATGTGGTGGTATTAGTCAGTATGTGGTGGTGTCAGTCAGTATGTGGTGGTATTAGTCAGTATGTGGTGGTATTAGTCTGTATGTGGTGGTATAAGTCAGTATATGGTGGTGTTAGTCAGTATGTGGGGGTGTCAGTCAGTATGTGGTGGTATTAGTCTGTATGTGGTGGTATAAGTCAGTATGTGGTGGTGTCAGTCAGTATGTGGTGGTGTTAGTATGTGGTGGTATTAGTCAGTATGTGGTGGTATAAGTCAGTATGTGGTGGTGTCAGTCAGTATGTGGTGGTATTAGTCTGTATGTGGTGGTGTCAGTCAGTATGTGGTGGTGTTAGTCAGTATGTGGTGGTATTAGTCAGTATGTGGTGGTATTAGTCTGAATGTGGTGGTGTCAGTATGTGGTGGTGTTAGTCAGTATGTGGTGGTATTAGTCAGTATTTGGTGGTATAAGTCAGTATGTGGTGGTATTAGTCAGTATGTGGTGGCATTAGTCAGTATGTGGTGGTGTTAGTCAGTATGTGGTGGTATTAGTCTGTATGTGGTGGTGTCAGTCAGTATGTGGTGGTATTAGTCTGTATGTGGTGGTATAAGTCAGTATGTGGTGGTGTTATTCAGTATGTGGTGGTATTAGTCAGTATGTGGTGGTGTCAGTCAGTATGTGGTGGCGTTAGTCAGTATGTGGTGGTATTTGTTAGTTGTTATCTGGTGCTGTGTTTTATTGGTCTTAGTATAGAGGATTTGGTCAGTAATGTCGACTCGGTCGAGGCCCAAGTTGACAGTCTGCAGCCCTCAGGATATGCTGGGAGTTGTAGTACAGTAATACAACCCTCTGATAACTGCCGCTGTAGACAGATGTATTGCTGGACCTTCAGGGCTGATGGTTGTCACCCACAGATTGCAGCCTCTAGGAGACTCTGCACACAGTCATTTACTAAAGGGTTGTCCTCTCAGACACTACAACTCCCAGCATACCCTGACAGCTGTATAAGTGTAGGGTGTTCTGAGAGTTTTAGTTCGACTGAAAATGTTATTCAGAAAGGATTTGTCACAGATACAGATGAATCCAGGGAAGGACGGGGTCAGCATGTTGTGTCACACTGGTTCTATATTGGTGGGCCCAAAGGATCAATTCCTCTGGTGGGCCCCAGGTACCCCAGTCTGACACTGCTCCTCCCTGATGGTCCTGAGGAGCTCCTGCCCACTGTGGCTCCGTTCACCCAAGCTCACCAAATGGAGGACAGCCTGAGAGCGCCGGGCCTGACATGGTTGGTAAGACACCGGGGCAGGTTGGACTGCAGTCAAAGTGGCGGATGGTTGCAAGCTGGTGGAGGCAGAACTTGTGCAGAACTGGCCCCCTAAAGCATCGGGGAGGTGACAGCGACAAGAATGGGAAAACTTTATGGTGGTCTTCTGGGGAATGTTGACCCAATGGGCAGTAACAGACATGTACTGCCCCTGCCCATAATTAAAGGAGCAGACATCAGCACTGGGGTGCACGGTCCTGGACACTAAGAATCCCAATGAGTCGCCAACATTTTTCTATACAACTGTGATGGGACAGCCGATGGGACTTTTCATTGTTTTTTGGCTGGGACAGTGATGGGACTTTTTTTTTTACTGTTTTTTTTTTTAACTCTTTTTGTTGCGGCTAAATGGGGTTCTCCTATTTTATTTTTTGAAGCTTTAATAAAGTAGATCAGCTTGAACACTGTAGTTGCTTTTATGTGTCTTGGTTGATCCTCACAGACGGCTGTCACATTACATTTTTGATTAGGCAGCACCCAATATATCTGAGGAGACTAACTTACCTAACAGGGGTGACGTCACACACCTCGATATTCACAGAAAACCAGGATATAAGGGATTATAGGAGTAATAATCCCTTGTATCCTGGTCTATTCTGTGATTTTATTTGTTATTGTTATGTTAACCAGATTTGTTATGAACTTTCTCAAGGTTCGGTTCGATGACGAACCAAACTTTTTGCAAAGTTCGTAACGAATCTGGTTCTTTACGGTTCGGTTTGCTCATCCCTAAAGGGGAACTTCACACATACCGGATCTGCTGCGGATATGTAACCCCCATAGACCTTCACACTACATGGATCCGCAGCGGATATGTAACCGTATAGACCTTCACAGTACATGGATCCGCAGCGGATATGTAACCGTATAGACCTTCACAGTACATGGATCCGCTGCGGATATGTAACCCCCGTAGACCTTCACAGTACATGGATCCGCTGCGGATATGTAACCCCCATAGACCTTCACAGTACATGGATCCGCTGCCGATATGTAACCCCCATAGACCTTCACAGTACATGGATCCACAGCGGATATATAACCCCCATAGACCTTCACAGTACATGGATCCACTGCGGATATATAACCCCCATAGACCTTCACAGTACATGGATCCACTGCGGATATATAACCCCCATAGACCTTCACAGTACATGGATCCACAGCGGATATATAACCCCCATAGACCTTTACAGTACATGGATCCGCTGCCGATATGTAACCCCCATAGACCTTCACAGTACATGGATCCACAGCGGATATATAACCCCCATAGACCTTCACAGTACATGGATCCACTGCGTATATGTAACCCCCATAGACCTTCACAGTACATGGATCCACAGCGGATATATAACCCCCATAGACCTTCACAGTACATGGATCCGCTGCCGATATGTAACCCCCATAGACCTTCACAGTACATGGATCCACAGCGGATATATAACCCCCATAGACCTTCACAGTACATGGATCCACTGCGGATATATAACCCCCATAGACCTTCACAGTACATGGATCCACTGCGGATATATAACCCCCATAGACCTTCACAGTACATGGATCCGCTGCGGATATACACTCACCGGCCACTTTATTAGGTACACCATGCTAGTAACGGGTTGGACCCCCTTTTGCCTTCAGAACTGCCGCAATTCTTGGTGGCATAGATACAACAAGGTGCTGGAAGCTTCCTCAGAGATTTTGGTCCATAGTGACATGATGACATCACACAGTTGCCGCAGATGTGTCGGCTGCACATCCATGATGCCAATCTCCCGTTCCACCACATCCCAAAGATGCTCTATTGGATTGAGATCTGGTGACTGTGGAGGCCATTGGAGTACAGTGAACTTATTGTCATGTTCAAGCAGAAATCGAGACTCATCAGACCAGGCAACGTTTTTCCAATCTCCTACTGTCCAATTTCGATGAGCTTGTGCAAATTGTAGCCTCAGTTTCCTGTTCTTAGCTGAGCGGAGTGGCCCCCGGTGTGGTCTTCTGCTGCTGTAGCCCATCTGCCTCAGAGTTGGCCGTACTGTGCGATCAGAGATGCTCTTCGGCCTACCTTGGCTGTAACGCTTGGCTATTTGAGTCACTGTTGCCTTTCTATCAGCTGGAACCAGTCTGCCCATTCTCCTCTGACCTCTGGCATCAACAAGGCATTTCTGCCCACAGAACGGCCGCTCACTGGATGGTTTTTCTTTTTCGGACCATTCTCTGTAAACCCTAGAGATGGTTGTGCGTGAAAATCCCAGTAGATCAGCAGTTTCTGAAATACTCAGACCAGCCCTTCTGGCACCAACAACATGCCACGTTCAAAGGCCTCAAATCACCTTTCTTCCCCATACTGATGCTCGGTTTGTACTGCAGGAGATTGTCTTGACCATGTCTACATGCCTAAATGCACTGAGTTGCCGCCATGTGATTGGCTGATTAGAAATTAAGTGGTAACGTGCAGTTGGACAGGTGTACCTAATAAAGTGGCCGGTGAGTGTATAACCCTCATAGACCTGACAATATCTATAAGTGACACTATCTATAGGCGACACTATCTATAAGTGACACTATCTATAGGCGACACTATCTATAAGTGACACTATCTATAGGCGACACTATCTATAAGTGACACTATCTATAGGCGACACTATCTATAAGTTAAAAAAAAAAACTGTTACACACCTAAAGAGAAAGGGACACACTATTCCCAGATCCTGCACATGTCACTAAACCCTTTCAGTCATGAGTCTGTTTGGTACTAAGGTTTTCAGCGTATAAATCCCAAAGCTTTCCCTTTTCCACAGCTTTGTGAATCTATGTGTTTGAAACTCTATGGGGAAAACCTTAAAGTGGATGTACCATCATGTACACCCTGTTTAATCTGACCCAGGGATAAAACGGCACCGTCACAAGGAAGCCGATGATGCGGTCCGTTTTTTGAAGCGTGGCTCGGTTCCCGTGTATGGCGCTGTTCTATCCACGGGTCCCAGTGGGAGGAATCCCCCGCCCCTGTATGACCCGGCTCGATTGATTCTAATGAAGGGGCGGGAATTGCACTATGGTGAAGGGCAAAATGACCTGAGACACTATGGGGGAGATTTAACAAACTGGGGTAAAGTAGAATTGTCTCAGTCGCCCCGGCAACCAATCAGATTCCACCTATAATTTTTCAAAGAATCTGTGTGGAATGAGAGGTGGAATCTGATTGGTTGCCGGGGGCGACTGAGACAATTCTACTTTACCCCAGTTTGTTAAATCTCCCCATCTGTTTGATAAATTTATGTCTAATGTTAAACCTATGGGTGTTAACTCTTTCACGTAGGGTCTGAAGGTTCTACCAACATACTGGCGGCCACATGGGCACTCCATCATGTAAATGACAAATTCTCTACCACAATCTAAATGATCCGAAATCACTATCTCCTCTCCGGAATATTTACATATTATACTTTTTGTATTGCTGGGGATATAAAGGATGTTTTACACATTTTTATTGCACCTATACATTCCTATTTCTTCAAATTTTTTTTTTTTTTGGTTATTAGAAGTTTATAATCTGGGATAGGAAGGAGCTGTTCATTGACCTACAGTTTGTGCTCTTCTAAAAATCAGATTGGACCAGACCGAGTGACATCTTGCAGGTACGGGTCCCTCTGTGGGATTTTCCAATTTTTCTTTAAAATATTTTGTGATAAAGTTTCTCTTCTTCTTCTTAGTTCTTGTTTCTCCTTCTGTAATTGCGTTTTCCTATCTAATTCTCTAGCTTTCTTCCTTGCCCCCTCTATGATTTTTCCAAACGGCATGTTTTTCTTCCATCTTTTTAAGTGTTCACTTTTGAAGTGCAAATCCCCGTTAGCATCAATTGGCCTGATATATCTTTTAGTATTGATCTCATCATCTTTAATATAAAGTAACAGATCTAAAAAAGCTAATTCATCTCAAAATTAGATTAGTATTTAAAAATTCCCTTCAACTCCTCCTCTGTGCCCCTCTATATTAGCAATAAATCATCGATATATCTCCCATAAAAATTCATATATTTCAGGACTCCCATGAATTCTCTCTCACACATCCCCATATAGAGGTTTGCGGAATCTGGCGCCCATTTAGCCCCCATTGCTGTACCGAGGTGCCAGACAAAAAACTCTTCTTCAAATATAAAATAATTTTGCTTTAAAATGAATTCTGAACCATCTACAATAAATAGTTTTTGGTTTTCAGGCATAAAAAATCTTCCCTTAAAATATCCCTTGTGTCTTGTAGACCTCTAAGAATACAGCGAGGCTTCATCTAATGTGACTAAATGGTTGTGTGTTATATCACTATAACTGGGAAACCCTGAATGAATATGTAAGAAATATAAAGAAGGTGCCATCTAGTTATCCGGTGTGTGAGCGCTCAGGGCGGTACAGTTGTCAGTGGCCCCCAGTATGCAGGAGCCATTCCCAGTGCTGTTCATGGTGGATCGGTCGGGGTGTAGTAGTCCGTCCTGGAGCCTCCTCCCAGGCTGCAGCCATGCTATACACTGTGCTATATGAGACCATGCCTTGTACTGCAGCGCTGCTTGTGCAGGGGATTTCCCAGGAGACATTCCCACTATGCAGAGCGGTTCCCCACATACCCTGCAGGATTACACAATGCTCCCACCAGTGACATCATCCACAGGACACCAGAACAATCCCTATGTACTCACAGTACAGGTGAGGGATCATCCTATACAAGGGGGAGATTTATCAGACATGGTGTAAAGTGAGACTGGCTCAGTCGCCCCCGGCAACCAATCAGATTCCACCTTACATTTTTAAAAGAGTCTGTGAGGAATGAAAGATGGAATCTGCTTGGTTGCCGGGGGCGACTGAGCCAGTCTCACTTTACACCATGGTTGATAAATCTCCCCCAATATCTCCTTCCTCATCAGGGATAGTCTATAGCTACTTATTACTTATAGTTACAGGAAATTTGTTTCAACTTATAGAGACTCTGTCAGTAGGGTTATGGCCTCCTATCTCAGGGGGGCATATACTAGTGACTAGAGAAGCTGAGCAGGATGATGGATCACTTACATTGTTCTGTGCAGCTGATCCAGAGATCTCCTCCTGAATAACATGGACAATATGTAGTCCTCTCCATTATGTGCATGAGCCCAGTAGTCCTGGATATTCATGAGAAGCAGAAAACTCCGCCCACCAGCTGCTGATTGGCAGTTATCTATCCATGCTGTGTATAGGCAGTCAGCTGTCAATCAGCAGCTGAAGGGCGGGGGGAGGGGTTTGGCAAGAAGCCTATTCTCCTGCATATTAGGAGAACGGCTGAACAGAACAATGGATCTGTTCAGCATTTCTGTCTAGTTTATGCTGCCCTCATTTAAATGAGAAGTCAGGAGAAATCTTTGCTTAATAAAGACCACAAGGTCGAAATGTTGCTACATGTACCTGATGTAGCCTTTGAAAGTCTACCTTGGATGCTGTCGGACTATACCTACATTTGATGTTCCTATGGCCAGCTACTAGGATTGCTGATCTTCTGGCTAGCATCCATGTGGTTTACCACCATCTTGAACATTAGCCTACTGGTGCTGTAGGACCCCGTTACGTGTTATCACCATGTTATCCAGGAAGTGACATCACCGTGTTATCCAGGAAGTGACATCACCGTGTTATCCAGGAAGGGACATCACCATGTTATCCAGGAAGGGACATCACCATGTTATCCAGGAAGTGACATCACCATGTTATCCAGGAAGGGACATCACCGTGTTATCCAGGAAGTGACATCACCGTGTTATCCAGGAAGGGACATCACCACGGTATCCAGGAAGTGACATCCCCATGTTATCCAGGAAGTGACATCACCGTGTTATCCAGGAAGTGACATCACCATGTTATCCAGGAGGTGACATCACCATGTTATCCAGGAAGGGACATCACCATGTTATCCAGGAAGTGACATCACCGTGTTATCCAGGAAGGGACATCACCGTGTTATCCAGGAAGTGACATCACCGTGTTATCCAGGAAGGGACATCACCGTGTTATCCAGGAAGTGACATCACCATGTTATCCAGGAAGGGACGTCACCATGTTATCCAGGAAGTGACATCACCGTGTTATCCAGGAAGTGACATCACCATGTTATCCAGGAAGGGACGTCACCATGTTATCCAGGAAGGGACATCACCGTGTTATCCAGGAAGTGACATCACCATGTTATCCAGGAAGGGACATCACCATGTTATCCAGGAAGTGACATCACCATGTTATCCAGGAAGTGACATCACCGTGTTATCCAGGAAGTGACATCACCATGTTATCCAGGAAGTGACATCACCATTTTATAAAGGAAGTAACATCACCATGTTATCCAGGAAGTGACATCACCATGTTATCCAGGAAGTGACATCACCATGTTATCCAGGAAGTGACATCACCATGTTATCCAGGAAGGGACATCACCGTGTTATCCAGGAAGGGACATCACCGTGTTATCCAGAAAGTGAAGCCTGGATGCAGTAGTAAGTGCAGGGGAAAAAAGCACTTTATAAGCATTTCCCGTAATAAGTCTATATTGGTGATTTGTATAACTTTTGGGGGGCAATACAATACCTGATGTGAGCACCAGCCTGAAGTGGATCTGCTATGATTTGGAAGGTGAGGGAGACTCCCTGGGTCAGAGTACAGGGCTGTAGACCCCGCTATGCAGACCATGCCCCTCCCCCACTCCCCCTCCCACCCAGTGCACGGAGCTCTTACACCAAAGCAATGCTCTTACACCAAGTCACAATATAATACAATACACAACACAATATATTTATAGTTATAGTTATGTTATATGGTATATATAGGTTATATTATATATATGTAGTTATGTTATATAGCTTATATAGTTAAATGTTACATGTAGGTTATCTATTATATAGTTATGTTATATGTTACATACATACCTCCCAACTACTTGGACGGCCAAAGAGAGACAATTATGCTTCACTGCAGGAAAATTTCACAGACATTTTTATACTTTTTCACACATCCAGGACCTGCTGCAGATTGATGCATTTAGTTACATTAATATCTGCAAATCTGCAGCAGGTCCTGGATGTGTGATGCATCCTTAGGTCCCAGTCACACATCAGTAACCCTGTCTGTAATTACGGAACGCAACTGCGGACAGGATTACGAGTTATGTGTTTCAGTAGGTTTCCACATTTGCACGGACCCCCTGTCATATATGTAGGTGACACGGACGCCCAATGGCTTAATTCCTATTGTGGCCCCAAAACAAATCGGTCACACCTACAGATGTGTGTATGAGGCCATATAAGCTGCATGGGTGATATGATGTGTGATGGAGCCATATGAGCTGCATATGTGATATGATGTGTGATGGAGCCATATGAGCTGCATATGTGATATGATGTGTGATGGGGCCATATGAGCTGCATATGTGATATGATGTGTGATGGGGCCATATGAGCTGCATATGTGATATGATGTGTGATGGGGCCATATGATCTGCATGTGTCATATGATGTGTGATGGAGCCATATGAGCTGCATATGTGATATGATGTGTGATGGGGCCATATGAGCTGCATATGTGATATGATGTGTGATGGGGCCATATGAGCTGCATATGTGATATGATGTGTGATGGAGCCATATGAGCTGCATATGTGATATGATGTGTGATGGGGCCATATGAGCTGCATGTGTGATATGATGTGTGATGGGGCCATATGAGCTTCATATGTGATATGATGTGTGATGGGGCCATATGATCTGCATGTGTGATATGATGTGTGATGGGGCCATATGATCTGCATGTGTGATATGATGTGTGGCAGCGGCCATAATGTCACATGATGCATCTCGATTAGATATGAGCGAACCTGGAGCAGCTGGAGTCCAGCCGAACCCGAACCTTCGGCATGTGATTAGCGGTGGCTGCTGAAGTTGGATAAAGCCCTAAGGATATGTGGGAATCATGGATATAGTCAAATACCGAACGTTCGGGTTCGGATGGACTCCAGCATGCTCCAGGTTCGCTCATCTCTAATCTGGATATAACAATATATAGGATCCAAATTGCAGCACATGGCGGAATAATCTGCAGCTCTGGGTCTATTATACAGGAAGAAACCAGACACTTTCTAGAGGAACATAGAAAGATTATTAATGCAACTCTCATTCCGAGGTCAAAAAGAGGGACAAGGGTCAAAAGCTGGCACCATCCCTCCAAAAGAGGGACACTTGGGAGGTATGTTATGGCATGTAGGTTATATAGTATATGTTATCTAGGTTATATGTTATATGTAGGTTATACATCATACAGGTTACATATCATATAGGTTATATAGTAATATATCATATAGGTTATATAATTATATGCTTTATATAGCTTATGTGTAGGTTATATATCATACAGGTTATATCAGTGTATGCTTTATATAGTTATGTTATATATAGTTGCAGTATATGTCATATAGGTTATATATACAGTAGGTTATATAGTTATGTTATATATAGTTGCAGTATATGTCATACAGGTTATATATATCATATAGGTTATACTGTATATCATACAGGTTATATCAGTATATACTTTATATAGGTTATATAGTTGTGTTATATATAGTTTTGTTATATAGGTTATGTGTCCTATAGGGTATATAGTTGTTATGTAGGTTATATGCTATATATAGTTACAGTATATGTTATATAAACAGACTCTCGTGGTATAAGGGGCAGCTCATAGAAAGTCTTTGTTTTGCTGTCCTGTCTGATCTATAACTCTGAGTTTGTGGGACTGCCATTTGTTCCGTTATACGGGGCAGACGGCCATTAACATTCTTCTTAGGTTTTGCGCCTCGTCCTATATACAGGTGGGAATTTTGACACTTGTTTTAATAGATACCAAATGTGCTTTGTTTGTTTTCGTGCCTTGCCTGTTATTTTATTACTATTTATGGTTTCATCTGCAACTTCATTCAGTTTTTTTCCATTTTAAAAAGTTATTTTTTTATTGAGATTTATCACTGTCCAAGTCTACATAAACTGACAGAAAGCAGTGGTGCCACAATGGATGCCGGGGCCACAATGGATGCCGGGGCCACAATGGATGCCGGTGCCACAATGGATGCCGGGGCCACAATGGATGCCAGGGGCTAATCTATCCTTTTCACCCCCTCAACATAGCCTGGTTTTCTTAAAGTGACTCTGTACCCACAATCTGCCCCCCCCCCCAAACCACTTGTACCTTCGAATAGCTGCTTTTAATCCAAGATCTGTCCTGGGGTCCGTTCGGCAGGTGATGCAGTTATTCTCCTAAAAAACTACTTTTAAACGTGGCCTACAATATCTGTGCCCTAACCTTGCACCACCCCTCCGTCCCTCCTCCCCACCCTCTTCATCATTAGGAATGACACTGGCAGGACTTTTCCTATTCCTCTGCAGTGAACACTGCACAGGTGCCTTAACGGTCCAGCCCATGTGCCGTGCTGACACAGGTGATGAATTGGAGACATATCTACCTGGAGCATTCCTAATGATGAGGAGGGCAGGGAGGAGGGACAGAGAGGTTGTGCCAGCCTAATGCATACACAATCTAAGCCCCGGCCGTTGGGCACGACGCTGCAAGTTTATCCCCTTAGCGTCCCATGATGTGTCTGATAAGTCATGGTGACACAGGGGGAGTTCAGAGAGGGGTCCCGCTGGGACCTATTTCCCGGCCCAGGTTCCGTTGCCACAACGGCTAATTAAGCATCTAAATGCAGCTGTGAAACCTGACAGCTGCATTTAGATGCTTTGATCCTCACTTCCCTGGTGTCTAGCGAGACGGATCTCCCCCCCCCCACCCCGCCATTCGATCGTGGAGGGAAGATCCGTTCTTCTGTCCGGGCCGGGACTAGGTGTCGCAATGACGCTGATCCCGGCTCGGCAATACATTGCACTGGCCTGCAGCAGGCCAAAGCAATGTATCACCGATCTCACTGATCAGTGCTGTGTATATAGGAGCCCCCAGGGGGACTTCTAGTTAATGTAAAAAAAAAAAAAAAAGGAAAAATGTTTTTTTATTAATAAAAAATCCCCTCCCCTAATAAGTGCAAATCACCCCCCTTTTCCCATTTTATAAATATAAATAAATAAACAAACATTTTTTGTATGGCCGCGCGTGTAATCGCCCGAACTATAAAATTATCACATTCCTGTTCTCGCACGGTAAACAGCGTCAGCGCAAAAAACTTCCAAAGTGCAAAATTGTGCCTTTTGGTTGCATCAAATCCAGAAAAAATTTAATAAAAAGTGATCAAAAAGTTGCATATGCGCAATCAAGGTACCGATAGAAAGTACAGATCATGGCACAAAAAATGACACCTGACACAGCTCTATAGACCAAAGGATAAAAGCGCTATAAGCCTGGGAATAGACTTTTCAAACAAGTCGGGTAGGAGATGGCTGACATAACAACATGCATCTGTCTCCCCGGCTCCAGCACTTGCATCCGCTGTCCTCCGCTCCCATTCTTTGACCCCGACCGCTTCCTTGTCTGAGCAAGCGGCCGGGGCAATGAGAACCGGAGAACAGTGGACTCCAGTGTTGGAGCCAGGGAGATAGGTGCATGTTATGTCAGCCACCTCCTCCCCGGCTTTTATGAAAAAATGCCCGACCCCGGACTTCTTCTTTTAAGTTTGCTTCAGCTGTCCTTCAGGACCCTGTTTTACAACCACCCCCTATAGTGCTTCACAATATAAATACAGTACAAGTGCAACCATAGCTAAATAAAATACCAACATACTGTGACTGCATAAGAGCACCATAACCAGACGGGCTGGCAGCCAAGGCGGAGGCCTTTGAACTTTGTGTGGTGTCCCACCACGGGTGTTGCTTAAGGTTACACCCTTCGCAAAAGTCTGTAACTAAACTGTGGTGATGAAGCAGTACCTAAGTTTCGCCACAAGATGTCGCTGTTGTGTGTAACGGTACTTATGATTTGCACAAGTGTAGGTAACCAAAGGGTTATTGTGTATTATTGTTTGTACACCAATGAGGACCTTCTCTTCTCTCTACCTATCTCTGAGCTCCTTTCTTGTATGCTTTTCTTCACCACCACTTAAAGGGGTTGTTGCATCACCTGTAGGAAGTTGTTACATGGGGAGAGGAAGCAAACGCCCACACTAGTCAGCCTAAGTCACGTTTCCCTATCATGGTCCATCTGGGCCCTGGCTTTGCAAGGTTCCCACGCCAGAGCTACACTCAGCAACTTCTTAGTCTGGTGGTTGAGCAGAGCGGACGTAAATGGGAGACTTAGTCACCAGTTTCTTGAAAGCAGCACTTCTACACACTATGCAGTGTTAAGCTACTCTAGGGAGAGGAGAAGTCAGAGAAACCCCCAACCCACAAAGAGCAGGACAGTATCCTGATAACAAGAGGAACTGATCCAAATAGAGCAAAGTTACTAGAAACCTACGTACTCTATCTTGCAGCGTGGGTGTCATTAGGAAATCTTGGCCACTCTGCTCATCCCAGGTAACAGGGTCTTGGGCTTGTGTCACCCTCTAGGACGGGTTTGCCCGACACTGGTGTGCAGTAGGTGGTGTAAAGGCAAGAAGTCAAAACACTACGGAACCAGAGCGGAGACTTTCTGACTGATTACGTGTATGCCACCATACCTGTGTGCCCAACCAGCACAACAGTATACCATCTGGCTAAGCTATATTCCGACCGACCACCACAGAAGTGGCGTCACGCGTTGCTATCTAGCAAGTGCCTGGTCAAGCGTACACCACATTCGTAATACCCTTCAAGTACTGAGGAGCCCCCTTCATCAGGTAGAGTGTATGTGCCATCTGCAACCCCAATAATCTATAGCTAGTTACGGATCGATAGTTTTTCAGTATTTTCCCCACCAGCTGTCAGTCAGTGAATTGTAGCTGGGTTGTCAGTGTCCTTTCAGATTTATTAGAGGAGTCAGGGGTGCCTGGTTATTGTAAACAGTGCATGGAAAGTGTCTGGACTGGGGTTCCGAAAGAGCAGGTAGGATATATAAGCACAGAGCGAAGACAAACAAAGCGTAAAGCCGGAGACATAATAAACAGAGAACCTTTCCTTCCCGACTGGCGAGTACGACAGGTGGCTACAGAGGAGCTTATCATGGAATGTTTAGGGTGTGTTCACACATTGCAGTTATTAAATCCAAAGCCAGGAATGGATCATAATCACAGGACACGTAGAAAGGAAAGTCTGAAGCTTCACCGTTTCTTAAATACATTTCTGGCTTTGTAGCCAGTAATTGGATAAAAACGTAAATGTGTGAACACGCCCTCAAAGAAGAAGTCTGAGTGTGGGGGGCATAGAAAAGAATTATACTCATCTGTTCTTATTCTCCTGCAGCGCCGCACCAGCTGATAAGTACTGGAAGACGGGAGGTTTTTTAGTATAAGTAAATTACAAATCTCTGGCACTTTCTGGGACCAGTTGATTTGAAAGAAAACATTTTTGTTGAACAATTCCTTTATAGAGAAAAAGCATAGGACGTTTCTGGTAAAGGAAAGATGGTGGTCACCTTCCCCCATTGCTGAGAGCACTGCACCCAGCCCAGAGAGAAAGGTGTGGGGGCCACTACAGTACAGGAGCAGGGAATCAGGGACTAAGGCCGCAGTCACATTTATTTGCTATTTTACATGTGTGGGAGGCGAATAAGGCCAATCCTATGGCAGCATATTAGTATATAGGAGGTAAGATATCAGGGGGTAAGGTACTGGTATATAGGAGGTGAGGTACTGGTATATAGGAGGTGAGGTACTGGTATATAGGAGGTGAGGTACTGGTATATAGGAGGTGGGGTACTGGTATATAGGAGGTCAGGTATTGGTATATAGGAGGTGAGGTACTGGTATATAGGAGGTCAGGTATTGGTATATAGGAGGTCAGGTATTGGTATATAGGAGGTCAGGTACTGGTATATAGGAGGTCAGGTATTGGTATATAGGAGGTGAGGTACTGGTATATAGGAGGTCAGGTATTGGTATATAGGAGGTCAGGTACTGGTATATAGGAGGTGAGGTACTGGTATATAGGAGGTAAGGTACTGGTATATAGGAGGTCAGGTATTGGTATATAGGAGGTGAGGTACTGGTATATAGGAGGTGAGGTATTGGTATATAGGAGGTGAGGTACTGGTATATAGGAGGTGAGGTATTGGTATATAGGAGGTGAGGTACTGGTATATAGGAGGTGAGGTACTGGTATATAGGGGGTGAGGTACTGGTATATAGGGGGTGAGGTACTGGTATATAGGGGGTGAGGTACTGGTATATAGGGGGTCAGGTATTGGTATATAGGAGGTGAGGTACTGGTATATAGGGGGGGGTGACGTATTGGTATATAGGAGGTCAGGTATTGGTATATAGGAGGTGAGGTACTGGTATATAGGGGGTGAGGTATTGGTATATAGGGGGTCAGGTATTGGTATATAGGAGGTCAGGTACTGGTATATAGGAGGTGAGGTACTGGTATATAGGGGGTGAGGTATTGGTATATAGAGGGTGAGGTATTGGTATATAGGAGGTGAGGTACTGGTATATAGGGGGTGAGGTATTGGTATATAGGAGGTGAGGTATTGGTATATAGGGGGTCAGGTATTGGTATATAGGGGGTGAGGTACTGGTATATAGGGGGTGAGGTACTGGTATATAGGGGGTGAGGTATTGGTATATAGGAGGTGAGGTACTGGTATATAGGGGGTGAGGTACTGGTATATAGGGGGTGAGGTACTGGTATATAGGGGGTGAGGTACTGGTATATAGGGGGTGAGGTACTGGTATATAGGGGGTGAGGTATTGGTATATAGGGGGTGAGGTACTGGTATATAGGGGGTGAGGTACTGGTATATAGGAGGTGAGGTACTGGTATATAGGGGGTGAGGTACTGGTATATAGGGGGTGAGGTACTGGTATATAGGGGGTGAGGTATTGGTATATAGGGGGTGAGGTATTGGTATATAGGGGGTGAGGTACTGGTATATAGGGGGTGAGGTATTGGTATATAGGGGGTGAGGTACTGGTATATAGGGGGTGAGGTATTGGTATATAGGGGGTGAGGTACTGGTATATAGGGGGTGAGGTATTGGTATATAGGGGGTGAGGTACTGGTATATAGGGGGTGAGGTATTGGTATATAGGGGGTGAGGTATTGGTATATAGGGGGTGAGGTACTGGTATATAGGAGGTGAGGTACTGGTATATAGGGGGTGAGGTACTGGTATATAGGGGGTGAGGTATTGGTATATAGGGGGTGAGGTACTGGTATATAGGGGGTGAGGTATTGGTATATAGGGGGTGAGGTACTGGTATATAGGGGGTGAGGTACTGGTATATAGGGGGTGAGGTATTGGTATATAGGGGGTGAGGTATTGGTATATAGGGGGTGAGGTACTGGTATATAGGGGGTGAGGTATTGGTATATAGGGGGTGAGGTACTGGTATATAGGGGGTGAGGTATTGGTATATAGGGGGTGAGGTACTGGTATATAGGGGGTGAGGTACTGGTATATAGGGGGTGTGCATTGTACATTACTGGGGGGTCTGTGACTATTCCCGGCCTCACACTGCCGGTTATAGTTTGCACAGTGGATAAGGGCGCAGACATCTACAAATAGTCCAGTCAGCTGCGTCAGTAGAATGTAATAAAAATAATTTCATATCTGTAACAACTGGCCGTTCTGGGGACTCGCTGAGTGTGCGACATGTGTCACATTCTCTATCGCCGCTCTCGGCCTTTGTCACTATTCTTATTACTGACCATGAGTGTAACTCTATCCCCCCAATACAGCTGAGCGGCCCAGAAACACGGCCAGACATCTGATAACTTCTTATCTGATATTACGTATTTGCTTAGGAAGTAGTCGCTCTCTCTCCCCCTGTGTCTCTCTACCTCCCTCCTTCCCTCCCTCTCTCTCTCTCGCTCTCGCTCTCTCTCTCTATATCTATCTATATATACAGTGGTACCTTGGTTTAAGAGCATTTTGGAATAAGAGCTCAAAGTTTTTCAAAATAGTGACTTGGTGTAAGAGCATTGCTTTGGTGTAAGAGCTCCCTGTACTGGGTGGGAGGGGGAGTGGGGGAGGGGCATGGTCTGAATAGCGGGGTCTACAACCCTGTACTCTGACCCAGGAAGTCTTCCTCACCTTCCAAATCATAGCAGATCCACTTCAGGCTGGGGCTTACATCAGGGGACAGGACTGTGGAGGTAATCTCTCCATAGCTGTAACCCCTCTCTCCCCGGACAGAGAGCGCTGCATGTATGTGCCCACATCTGCCCTGCTCATTCCTTCATGCCCCTTGCAGTCTCTGTCAGTCCTTGTGTTTCCCATCTTCTCCATTCCTGATACAATGTGCCTGCACTCACACTCAGCTATACACTCTGCTGCTCTAACGTGCCTGCACTCACACTCAGCTATACACTCTGCTGCTCTAACGTGCCTGCACTCACACTCAGCTATACACTCTGCTGCTATAATGTGCCAACACTTACACTCAGCTATACACACTGCTGTATACAGAAGTTTCTGTCGCTGTCCTCCTGCACAGCTCTGTGATTCTCACTTCTTGATTGGTCCATGCTGAGCACACACCTCTTCCCCATTGATGTCATGTGACCACACAGACCACTGACAGCAGCGCTGCTTCTCTGGTGGGTTTGATGGTTTCCTTACAGGAGCTGCCCCCTGGCTGGGTCCTTCCCGGAGGGATATCAGGCTGGTCCTGTATTTCGAGACTCCTAAATGAGGCTCCACGGGCTCCTCTTTTGCATTTTCTTATACTGTCATGCACTGTATCTCCGCCTTCTCTGACTTTCTCTGACATGTCGCCTGCATCGGCCGTTACTAACCAGTTTCATGTTTCCTAAAGAGCGTTGTGATCTTGTGATTCCAGTGTCTGGTTCTATGAATTACATCGCCACCTAGTGTTCAGCATCATGTAACTGCCCTAATACACAGCGGTCAGCGAGCACTTCATTCGTTACTTGGGTCAAGTATTTTTTAATGCTGGAGAGCTCGACTAGAAACCACCCCATTAAAATCAATGGGAGTCTGGAGCATTCCACCAGGCGCCCCTTTCTCAGCAGAGCGGAGAGGATCTGGTGAACCCTATTCATTATTTTTGTTCTAACTTTTGTATATTTTGTCCCTTGAAGGGATGTGTAAATAAAAATAGAACGGAAAAATGTAATAGGTTTCTGCAGGACGCATTAGAACTCCGGCGGGATGACGGCAATAGGTAAGTGACTGATCCGTTCAGCCGCCAGGTATTGAAGGTGTATGGCCAGCTGGCAGCCGCTCCCGCTCCACCCGCACTATTCATATAGCATTGCCTTGTCAGGCATAGCAGTCGTAAGTACCTCGAAGTACTGGCTGTATATATGGGACGGACGCTTGTGTCACACAGATACATGTAGTGCAGATACATCTCCTTCTGTATAGATGTGCACTGACTTCCATAATCGCTTACTTTTCGGTATCCTGTGGCTCTTCAGTACAGTCTATAGGAAATCCCCGGGCAGGATGATTTATTGTAAAAAGTGCCATGGAGGGGGAGGCTGAAAGAAATAACCTGCTCTGACCTCCCTGGCTCCAGCACTGAGGCTGCATACTGCCGATCCAGTCCCCCGGCACCCCGGACGCCTCCTGGTCAGAGATGGGACCCGGGGCATGACATGTCAGGGCCCTGACCCAGTAACAGAACGGCAGCACCGGAGCCGGGGAGGTAAGTGCACATTATTTCTTTCACCCTGCCCTGAGTTTTCCATTGAACAAACTACGAGCTGTAGACCAATCAGATTTACATAAGAAATGATGGTACTCGGCCAGTGATGTCGTGACGCTACTGCTAGTCCAGAACACAGGTGTGATGTTGGTACTGGTTTGGTAGATGGCCAGTTTGTGTCCCTCAGATAGTCAGTAACCTGCCGGGCTGTGATGGGTCCCTTGGGCTCTTGTCATGGTAGTTCTGAGTGGCAACTGACCCACCCGGACTATCAGTACCACAACCCACAGAAGGGAGAAAAATATCCCAAGGTGTGCAGTTTGCATAGGTAGACCTCTTTCAATCTTATCCAGGCTAGTTCCTCTTGTGTTTCAGGATATTGCCCTGCACTCTTTAGACTGGCTCTTGGCGTGGATTAGGGCTATTATATAATGAAATATACCTGTCCTCCTGTATTATATAATGACATATACCTGCTCTCCTCCTGTATTATATAATGACATATACCTGCTCTCCTGTATTATATAATGACATATACCTGCTCTCCTCCTGTATTATATAATGACATATACCTGCTCTCCTGTATTATATAATGACATATACCTGCTCTCCTGTATTATATAATGACATATACCTGCTGTCCTCCTGTATTATATACTGACATATACCTGCTCTCCCCCTGTATTATATAATGACATATACCTGCTGTCCTCCTGTATTATATAATGACATATACCTGCTCTCCTGTATTATATAATGACATATACCTGCTGTCCTCCTGTATTATATAATGACATATACCTGCTCTCCTGTATTATATAATGACATATACCTGCTCTCCTGTATTATATAATGACATATACCTGCTCTCCTCCTGTATTATATAATGACATATACCTGCTGTCCTCCTGTATTATATAATGACATATACCTGCTCTCCTGTATTATATAATGACATATACCTGCTCTCCTCCTGTATTATATAATGACATATACCTGCTCTCCTCCTGTATTATATAATGACATATACCTGCTCTCCTGTATTATATAATGACATATACCTGCTCTCCTCCTGTATTATATAATGACATATACCTGCTCTCCTGTATTATATAATGACATATACCTGCTCTCCTCCTGTATTATATAATGACATATACCTGCTCTCCTGTATTATATAATGACATATACCTGCTCTCCTCCTGTATTATATAATGACATATACCTGCTCTCCTGTATTATATAATGACATATACCCGCTCTCCTGTATTATATAATGACATATACCTGCTGTCCTCCTGTATTATATAATGACATATACCTGCTCTCCTCCTGTATTATATAATGACATATACCTGCTCTCCTGTATTATATAATGACATATACCTGCTGTCCTCCTGTATTATATAATGACATATACCTGCTCTCCTGTATTATATAATGACATATACCTGCTGTCCTCCTGTATTATATAATGACATATACCTGCTCTCCTGTATTATATAATGACATATACCTGCTCTCCTGTATTATAATGACATATACCTGCTCTCCTCCTGTATTATATAATGACATATACCTGCCCTCCTGTATTATAATGACATATACCTGCTCTCCTGTATTATATAATGACATATACCTGCTCTCCTGTATTATATAATGACATATACCTTCTCTCCTCCTGTATTATATAATGACATATACCCGCTCTCCTGTATTATATAATGACATATACCTGCTCTCCTGTATTATATAATGACATATACCTGCTCTCCTCCTGTATTATATAATGACATATACCCGCTCTCCTCCTGTATTATATAATGACATATACCTGCTCTCCTGTATTATATAATGACATATACCTGCTCTCCTCCTGTATTATATAATGACATATACCCGCTCTCCTCCTGTATTATATAATGACATATACCTGCTCTCCTGTATTATATAATGACATATACCTGCTCTCCTGTATTATATAATGACATATACCCGCTCTCCTGTATTATATAATGACATATACCTGCTCTCCTCCTGTATTATATAATGACATATACCTGCTCTCCTGTATTATATAATGACATATACCTGCTCTCCTCCTGTATTATATAATGACACATACCTGCTCTCCTGTATTATAATGACATATACCTGCTCCCCTCCTGTATTATATAATGACATATACCTGCCCTCCTGTATTATAATGACATATACCTGCTCTCCTGTATTATATAATGACATATACCTGCTCTCCTGTATTATATAATGACATATACCTGCTCTCCTCCTGTATTATATAATGACATATACCCGCTCTCCTGTATTATATAATGACATATACCTGCTCTCCTGTATTATATAATGACATATACCTGCTCTCCTCCTGTATTATATAATGACATATACCTGCTCTCCTGTATTATATAATGACATATACCTGCTCTCCTGTATTATATAATGACATATACCTGCTCTCCTGTATTATATAATGACATATACCTGCTCTCCTGTATTATATAATGACATATACCTGCTCTCCTGTATTATATAATGACATATACCTGCTCTCCTGTATTATATAATAACATATACCTGCTCTCCTGTATTATATAATGACATATACCTGCTCTCCTGTATTATATAATGACATATACCTGCTCTCCTGTATTATAAAATGACATATACCTGCTCTCCTCCTGTATTATATAATGACACATACCTGCTCTCCTGTATTATAATGACATATACCTGCTCCCCTCCTGTATTATATAATGACATATACCTGCCCTCCTGTATTATAATGACATATACCTGCTCTCCTGTATTATATAATGACATATACCTGCTCTCCTGTATTATATAATGACATATACCTGCTCTTCTGTATTATATAATGACATATACCTGCTCTCCTCCTGTATTATATAATGACATATACCCGCTCTCCTGTATTATATAATGACATATACCTGCTCTCCTCCTGTATTATAATGACATATACCTGCTCTCCTGTATTATATAATGACATATACCTGCTCTCCTGTATTATATAATGACATATACCTGCTCTCCTCCTGTATTATATAATGACATATACCTGCTCTCCCCCTGTATTATATAATGACATATACCTGCTCTCCTCCTGTATTATATAATGACATATACCTGCTCTCCCCCTGTATTATATAATGACATATACCTGCTCTCCTGTATTATATAATGACATATACCTGCTCTCCTGTATTATATAATGACATATACCTGCTCTCCTCCTGTATTATATAATGACATATACCTGCTCTCCTCCTGTATTATATAATGACATATACCCGCTCTCCTGTATTATATAATGACATATACCTGCTCTCCTCCTGTATTATATAATGACATATACCTGCTCTCCCCCTGTATTATATAATGACATATACCTGCTCTCCTGTATTATATAATGACATATACCTGCTCTCCTGTATTATATAATGACATATACCTGCTGTCCTCCTGTATTATATAATGACATATACCCGCTCTCCTGTATTATATAATGACATATACCTGCTCTCCTCCTGTATTATATAATGACATATACCTGCTCTCCCCCTGTATTATATAATGACATATACCTGCTCTCGTGTATTATAATGACATATACCTGCTCTCCTCCTCCTGTATTATAATGACATATACCTGCTCTCCTGTATTATATAATGACATATACCTGCTCTCCTCCTGTATTATATAATGACATATACCTGCTCTCCTGTATTATATAATGACATATACCTGCTCTCCTCCTGTATTATATAATGACATATACCTGCTCTCCTCCTGTATTATATAATGACATATACCTGCTCTCCCCCTGTATTATATAATGACATATACCTGCTCTCCTGTATTATATAATGACATATACCTGCTCTCCTGTATTATATAATGACATATACCTGCTCTCCTCCTGTATTATATAATGACATATACCTGCTCTCCTGTATTATATAATGACATATACCTGCTCTCCTCCTGTATTATAATGACATATACCTGCTATCCTCCGGTATTATATAATGACATATACCTGCTCCTCCTGTAGTAGATAATGACACATACCTGCTCTCCTCCTGTATTATATAATGACATATACCTGCTCTCCCTGTATTATATAATGACATATACCTGCTCTCCCCCTGTATTATATAATGACATATACCTGCTCTCCTGTATTATATAATGACATATACCTGCTCTCCCCTGTATGATATAAGGACATATACCTGCTGTCCTCCTGTATTATATATAAGGACATATACCTTCTCTCTCCTTGTATTATATCATGACATTATACCTGCTTCTCCTGTATTATATAATGACATATACCTGCTCTCCTGTATTAATAATGACATATACCTGCTCTCCCTGTATTATATAATGACATATACCTGCTCTCCTGTATTATATAATGACATATACCTGCTTCTCCTGTATTATATAATGACATATACCTGCTGTCCTCCTGTATTATCTAATGACATATACCTGCTCTCCTCCTGTATTATATAATGACATATACCTGCTCTCCTCCTGTATTATATAATGACATATACCTGCTCTCCTGTATTATATAATGACATATACCTGCTCTCCTCCTGTATTATATAATGACATATACCTGCTCTCCTGTATTATATAATGACATATACCTGCTCTCCTCCTCCTGTATTATATAATGACATATACCTGCTCTCCTCCTCCTGTATTATATAATGACATATACCTGCTCTCCTGTATTATATAATGACATATACCTGCTCTCCTCCTCCTGTATTATATAATGACATATACCTGCTCTCCTGTATTATATAATGACATATACCTGCTCTCCTGTATTATATAATGACATATACCTGCTCTCCTCCTGTATTATATAATGACATATACCTTCTCTCCTCCTGTATTATATAATGACATATACCTGCTCTCCTGTATTATATAATGACATATACCTGCTCTCCTGTATTATATAATGACATATACCTGCTCTCCTCCTGTATTATATAATGACATATACCTGCTCTCGTGTATTATAATGACATATACCTGCTCTCCTGTATTATATAATGACATATACCCGCTCTCCTCCTGTATTATAATGACATATACCTGCTCTCCTCCTGTATTATATAATGACATATACCTGCTCTCCTCCTGTATTATATAATGACATATACCTGCTCTCCTGTATTATATAATGACATATACCTGCTCTCCTCCTGTATTATATAATGACATATACCTGCTCTCCTGTATTATATAATGACATATACCTGCTCTCCTGTATTATATAATGACATATACCTGCTCTCCTGTATTATATAATGACATATACCTGCTCTCCTGTATTATATAATGACATATACCTGCTCTCCTCCTGTATTATATAATGACATATACCTGCTCTCCTGTATTATATAATGACATATACCTGCTCTCCTGTATTATATAATGACATATACCTGCTCTCCCCCTGTATTATATATGACATATACCTGCTTCTCCTGTATTATATAATGACATATACCTGCTCTCCTGTATTATATAATGACATATACCTGCCTCTCCTGTATTATATAATGACATATACCTGCTCTCCTGTATTAATAATGACATATACCTGCTCCTCCTGTATTATATAATGACATATACCTGCTCCTCCTGTATTATATAATGACAATATACCTGCTCTCCTGTATTATATAATGACATATACCTGCTCTCCTCCTGTATATATAATGACATATACCTGCCTCCTCCTGTATTATATAATGACATATACCTGCTCTCCTCCTGTATTATATAATGACATATACCCTGCTCTCTCCTGTATTATATAATGACATATACCTGCTCCTCCTGTATTATATAATGACATATACCTGCTCTCCTCCTGTATTATATAATGACATATACCTGCTCTCCTGTATTATATAATGACATATACCTGCTGTCCTCCTGTATTATATAATGACATATACCTGCTCTCCTGTATTATATAATGACATATACCTGCTCTCCTCCTGTATTATATACATGACATATACCTGCCTCCTGTATTATATAATGACATATTACCTGCTCTCCTGTATATAATGACATATACCTGCTTCTCATCCTGTATTATTAATGACATATACCTGCTCTCCTGTATTATATAATGACATATACCTGCTCTCCTGTATATAATAATGACATATACCCTGCTCTCCCTGTATTATATAATGACATATACCTGCTCTCCTCCTGTATTATATAATGACATATACCTGCTCTCCTGTATTATATAATGACATATACCTGCTCTCCTGTATTATATAATGACATATACCTGCTCTCCTCCTGTATTATATAATGACATATACCTGCTCTCGTGTATTATAATGACATATACCTGCTCTCCTCCTCCTGTATTATATAATGACATATACCTGCTCTCCTCCTGTATTATATAATGACATATACCTGCTCTCGTGTATTATAATGACATATACCTGCTCTCCTCCTCCTGTATTACATAATGACATATACCTGCTCTCCTGTATTATATAATGACATATACCTGCTCTCCTGTATTATATAATGACATATACCTGCTCTCCTCCTGTATTATATAATGACATATACCTGCTCTCCTCCTGTATTATATAATGACATATACCTGCTCCTCCTGTATTATATAATGACATATACCTGCTCCTCCTGTATTATCTAATGACATATACCTGCTCTCCTACTGTATTATATATGACATATACCTGCTCTCCTGTATTATATAATGACATATACCTGCTCTCCTGTATTATATAATGACATATACCTGCTCTCCCCTGTAGTATATATGACATATACCTGCTCTCCTGTATTATATAATGACATTACTGCTCCTCCTGTATTATAATGACATATACCTGCTCTCCTCTGTTATTATATAATGACATATAACCTGCTCCTCCTGTATCTATATAATGACATATACCTGCTCTCCCTGTATCTATAATGGACATATACCCGCTCTCCTCCTGTATTATATAATGACATTATACCCTGCTCTCCTGTATTATATAATGACATATACCTGCTTTCCTGTATTATATAATGACATATACCTGCTCTCCTCCTGTATTATATAATGACATATACCTGCTGTCCTCCTGTATTATATAATGACATATACCTGCTCTCCTCCTGTATTATATAATGACATATACCTGCTCTCCTGTATTATATAATGACATATACCTGCTCTCCTGTATTATATAATGACATATACCTGCTCTCCTCCTGTATTATATAATGACATATACCTGCTCTCCTCCTGTATTATATAATGACATATACCTGCCCTCCTGTATTATAATGACATATACCTGCTCTCCTCCTGTATTATATAATGACATATACCTGCCTCTCCTGTATTATATAATGACATATACCTGCTCTCCTCCTGTATTATATAATGACATATACCTGCTCTCCTGTATTATATAATGACATATACCTGCTCTCCTCCTGTATTATATAATGACATATACCTGCTCTCCTGTATTATATAATGACATATACCTGCTCTCCTCCTGTATTATATAATGACATATACCTGCTGTCCTCCTGTATTATATAATGACATATACCTGCTCTCCTGTATTATATAATGACACATACCTGCTCTCCTCCTGTATTATATAATGACATATACCTGCTCTCCTGTATTATATAATGACATATACCTGCTCTCCTGTATTATATAATGACATATACCTGCTCTCCTGTATTATATAATGACATATACCTGCTCTCCTGTATTATATAATGACATATACCTGCTCTCCTGTATTATATAATGACATATACCTGCTGTCCTCCTGTATTATATAATGACATATACCTGCTCTCCTCCTGTATTATATAATGACATATACCTGCTCTCCTGTATTATATAATGACATATACCTGCTCTCCTGTATTATATAATGACATATACCTGCTCTCCTCCTGTATTATATAATGACATATACCTGCTCTCCTCCTGTATTATATAATGACATATACCTGCTCTCCTCCTGTATTATAATGACATATACCTGCTGTCCTCCTGTATTATATAATGACATATACCTGCTCTCCTGTATTATATAATGACACATACCTGCTCTCCTCCTGTATTATATAATGACATATACCTGCTCTCCTGTATTATATAATGACATATACCTGCTCTCCTCCTGTATTATATAATGACATATACCTGCTCTCCTGTATTATATAATGACATATACCTGCTCTCCTCCTGTATTATATAATGACATATACCTGCTGTCCTCCTGTATTATATAATGACATATACCTGCTCTCCTGTATTATATAATGACACATACCTGCTCTCCTCCTGTATTATATAATGACATATACCTGCTCTCCTGTATTATATAATGACATATACCTGCTCTCCTGTATTATATAATGACATATACCTGCTCTCCTGTATTATATAATGACATATACCTGCTCTCCTGTATTATATAATGACATATCGCTGCTGTCCTCCTGTATTATATAATGACATATACCTGCTCTCCTGTATTATATAATGACACATACCTGCTCTCCTCCTGTATTATATAATGACATATACCTGCTCTCCTGTATTATATAATGACATATACCTGCTCTCCTCCTGTATTATATAATGACATATACCTGCTCTCCTGTATTATATAATGACATATACCTGCTCTCCTCCTGTATTATATAATGACATATACCTGCTCTCCTCCTGTATTATATAATGACATATACCTGCTCTCCTCCTGTATTATATAATGACATATACCTGCTCTCCTCCTGTATTATATAATGACATATACCTGCTCTCCTCCTGTATTATATAATGACATATATACCTGCTCTCCTGTATTATAATGACATATATACCTGCTCTCCTACTGTATTATATAATGACATATACCTGCTCTCCTGCCTTTCAGACTATGGTGAAGGCTTTTTGATGGCGCTGATGTTTACACCGCAGTCACTGTACACAAATCAGGGGGACGTGTGATTGGGTGACAGCAAGCATTGATGTAGCGATGGTCGTACATCTACGAGCTCATTCAGGCTCAGTATAACAATAGAAGCTGCAATCATTTGTCTTCCCTGGACTTGGGGCATTGTTGTAAAGGGGAAGGTGATTTTCTAACTTCGTGGTGGCATTTAAAGGGGTTGTCTAGACTTCTGAAAGTGTGGCTGCTTTCTTTGAGAAACAAGCTAGATTTGGGGTTACTCTTGGGCCGGGGTTACCAGCTCCAACTATTCTGCCCTGTCATAAGCCTGGTGACAGGGTGCAGAGTAAAACGCCGTCAGAGCGCATTATCTGCCAAATCCGGCCAATTCTGACAGATATCGCTCCGTGTAATATAGATAGTGATCAGCCAGAGGGCCGTTATTGGCTGATCATTGTCTTTCAGAATGTTTAAAAATCATGTGAGGTGCATGGCCGACAGCTGATGACAGTAGAAAATAATAGAGTTTATACTTACCTGCCCACGCTCCCCTGGTGTCAGGCTGCCTTTTCCCTGCGTTCCCTGCTCACCACAGCCGCTGCTGACACTTCTGGCCCTGTATCTTCAGTGACAGGCCACTCAGCCAATCAATGGCCGCAGGGCTGTCCCATACTGTTTAGTGATTGGCTGAGCGGCCTGTCACTGAAGGTAGAGGGCCAGAAGTGTCAGCAGCGGCTGTGGTGAGCAGGGAACGTGGGAAAAAGGCAGCCTGACACCAGGGGAGCGTGGGCAGGTAAGTATAAACATTATTATTTTCTATGTACACAAGGGCTGCACGGACATCACTAACAATGTTTATATACATCCTCATGCCTGATTATCAAGCTGCATATAGGCTCAGTAAGCTGATTGGTGTAATGTCGGCCATCCAATGCAGCTCTTGCTTTTCTCTGGTGGTGTGATGTATCTGGCCAAAAATTATGGCAGACTACAGGATGAGTGTGTGTGCTCAGCAGTCCATGATGTTCATGAGCTACTTGTTCAGTTCCCCTACTTGCTGATGATTGGCATTCTGTCTGACCAGCATTTACAGGACCCTGCTAGTCATCAGGTTGGTGGGCCGAAGCATGAGCCCATGAATATCAGAGACAATGAGCCCAGCCTCATTGAGGGTCTGGATTTTCCGCCACCATTCCCATCATATAAAGCCAAGAGATCATGTTGGAATAAATTGGCCACAGTAGCATTTTATTAACAACTAGAAAATGTACCCGGCGCTGCCCGGGTATAAAGTGTCAGTGTGTTAATTGGATTTGTTCTAAGGTGCCCAGGAGGCCAAGCTAAAGGTATTGTTTCATCTGAGTTAATCAGTGGAATTAGTGTATACCTGTAGTGCATAGTTGGAGGGGTTCTGTATACCCACAATGTATAGTTTTTAGGGGTCTTGCATATCTGTAGTGCATAGTTTGGGGGGGCTGTATAACTATAGTGTATAGTTGAGGGAGGGGTCCTGTATACCTGTAGTGTATAGTTGAGGGAGGTCCTGTATGCCTGCAGTGTACAGTTGGTGAAGGTCCTGTATACCTGTACTGTATAGTTCGGGGGTCCTGTATACCTGTAGTATATAGTTGGTGCTGTATACCTGTAATGTATAGTTGGTGGAGGTCCTGTATACCTGTAGTTTATAGTTTGAGGGTCCTGGATACCTGTAGTGTATAATTGGTGGAGGTCTTGTATATCTGTAGTATATAGTTCGGGGGTCCTGTATACCTGTAGTGAATAGTTTGAGGGTCCTGTATAACTATAGTATAGAGTTGGTGGAGGTCCTGTATACCTGTAGTGTATAGTTTGGGGTCCTATATACCTGTAGTATATAGCTAGTGAAGTTCCTGTATACCTGTAGTATATAGCTTTGGGGTCCTGTATACTTGTAGTATAGAGTTGGTGAAGGTGCTGTATACCTGTATTATAGAGTTGGTGTAGGTCCTGTATACCTGTAGTGTATAGTTTTGAGGTCCTGTATACCTGTAGTGTATAGTTTGGGGTCCTATATACCTGTAGTATATAGTTGGTGGAGGTCCTGTATACCTGTAGTGTATAGTTTTGGGGTCCTTTATACCTGTAGTGTAAAGTTTGGGGTCCTGTATACCTGTAGTATATAGTTTTGTGGAGGTCCCGTGCACCTGTAGTGTATAGTTTTGGGGTCCTGTATACCTGTAGTGTCCTGTATACCTGCAGGGTTGTATTTACCCGTATGGCAGTGTTATTCAGTCACAGTGTGTCGGTATTGGTCATGTCTGGTATGGCGGTGTTATCCAGTCACAGTATGGTGGTATTGGTCAGGTCTGGTATAGCGGTGTTATCCAGTCACAGTATGGCAGTATTGGTCAGGTCTGATATGATGGTGTTATCCAGTCACAGTATGGCGGTATTGGTCAGGTCTGGTGTGGTGGTGTTACCCAGTCACAGTTTGCCGGTATTAGTCAGGTCTGGTATGGCAGTGTTATCCAGTCACAGTATGGCGGTATTGGTCAGGTCTGGTATGACAGTGTTATCCAGCACAGTATGGCGGTATTGGTCAGGTCTGGTATGGCGGTGTTATCCATTCACAGTATAGCGGTATTGGTCAGGTCTGGTATGACAGTGTTATCCAGTCACAGTATGGCGGTATTGGTCAGGTCTGGTGTGGCAGTGTTACCCAGTCACAGTTTGGTATACCTGTAGTGCCCTGTATATACATGTACTGTATAGTTGGAGTAGGGGGTCCTGTATATACATGTACTGTACAGATGCAGTAGGGGGTCCTGTATATACATGTACTGTATTGATGGACTAGGGGGTCCTGTATACATGTACTGTATAGATGGAGTAGGGGGTCCTGTATATACATGTACTGTATAGATGGAGTAGGGGGTCCTGTATACCTGTACTGTATAGATGGAGTAGGGGGTCCTGTATACATGTACTGTATAGATGGAGTAGGGGGTGCTGTATATACATGTACTGTATAGATGGAGTAGGGGGTCCTGTATATACATGTACTGTATAGATGGAGTAGGGGGTCCTGTATATACATGTACTGTATAGATGGAGTAGGGGGTCCTGTATACATGTACTGTATAGATGGAGTAGGGGGTCTACCAGTTATTACTGTGGATGTTGTGAGGCAGCTTCCCTAGCAACCATTGCTCCCTGTGAAAATGAGAGCAGTAATCCTATTGGTTGCTAAGGCTCCAACTGCTGTGTCTGCTGCAGCTAATTATATCACCTGTGTTTGCAGTGAGGAGATTTTCCCATTCATCTTTATGGGGCGCCTCTCTTCCCCCTCCCCCTCCCCTCCTGTACATCTGGCGGGGACGGGACCTTCGCAATAACCTTCCCGGGCACCCAATGTATCTGTGTGCCAAATTTGGGGTCAAAAGGTTCAGGCGTTTGGAAGTCTATAGAGGACAGACAGACAGACTTTAATTTTTATGATATAGACTAGAAAATGTACCCGGCGCTGCCCGGGTATAAAGTGTCAGTGTGTTAATTAGATTTGTTCTAAGGTGCCCAGGAGGCCAAGCTAAAGGTATTGTTTCATATGAGTTAATCAGTGAAATTAGTGTATACCTGTAGTGCATAGTTGGAGGGGTTCTGTATACCCACAATGTATAGTTTTTAGGGGTCTCGCATATCTGTAGTGCATAGTTGGGGGGGGCTGTATACCTATAGTGTATAGTTGGGGGGGTCCTGTATACCTGTAGTGTGTAGTTGGGGGGGCTATATACCTGTAGTGTTTAGTTGAGGGAGGTCCTGTATACCTGCAGAGTACAGTTGGTGAAGGTCCTGTATACCTTTACTGTATAGTTCGGGGGTCCTGTATACCTGTAGTATATAGTTGGTGCTGTATACCTGTAATGTATAGTTGGTGAAGGTCTTGTATACCTGTAGTTTATAGTTTGAGGGTCCTGGATACCTGTAGTGTATAATTGGTGGAGGTCTTGTATACCTGTAGTATATAGTTCGGGGGTCCTGTATACCTGTAGTGCATAGTTTGAAGGTCCTGTATAACTGTAGTATATAGTTGGCGGAGTTCCTGTATACCTGTAGTGTATAGCTTTGGGGTCCTGTATACCTGTAGTATAGAGTTGGTGAAGGTGCTGTATACCTGTAGTATATAGTTGGTGGAGTTCCTGTATACCTGTAGGGTATAGTTTTGGGGTCCTGTATACCTGTAGTGTATAGTTTGGGGTCCTGTATACCTGTAGTATATAGTTGGTGGAGGTCCTGTATACCTGAAGTATATAGTTGGTGGAGGTCCTGTATACCTGTAGTGTATAGTTTTGGGGTCCTGTATACCTGTAGTATATAGTTGGTGGAGGTCCCGTGCACCTGTAGTGTATAGTTTTGGGGTCCTGTATACCTGTAGTGTCCTGTATACCTGCAGGGTCATAGTTACCATTAGGCACCCATGGTCTGGTGCGTTGGGTAGCACCTTGCAGAGGGTCAGTACCCTCCCATTGAGACTTGCCAGAGAATATGGTGTCTTTTCGAGGGGGGTATGGCGGTATTGGTCAGGTCTGGTATAGCGGTGTTATCCAGTCACAGTACGGTGATATTGGTCAGGTCTGGTATGGCAGTGCTATTTAGTCACAGTGTGTCGGTATTGGTCAGGTCTGGTGTGGCGGTGTTCTCCAGTCACAATGTGGCGGTATTGGTCAGGTCTGGTATAGTGGTGTTATCCAGTCACAGTTTGCCGGTATTGGTTAGGTCTGGTATGGCAGTGTTATCCAGTCACAGTATGGCAGTATTGGTCAGGTCTGGTATGGCAATGTTATCCAGTCATAGTATGGCGGTATTGGTCAGGTCTGGTATGGCAGTGTTATCCAGTCACAGTATGGCGGTATTGGTCAGGTCTGGTATGACAGTGTTATCCAGTCACAGTATGGCGGTATTGGTCAGGTCTGGTATGGCAGTGTTATCCAGTCACAGTATGGCAGTATTGGTCAGGTCTGGTATGGCAATGTTATCCAGTCATAGTATGGCGGTATTGGTCAGGTCTGGTATGACAGTGTTATCCAGTTACAGTATGGTGGTATTGGTCAGGTCTGGTATAGCAGTTTTTTCCAGTCATAGTATGGTGGTATTGGTCAGGTGTGTTATGACAGTGTTAACCAGTCACAGTATGGTAGTATTGGTCAGGTCTGGTGTGGCGGTGTTATCCAGTCATGGTATGGTGGTATTGGTCAGGTCTGGTATAGCGGTGTTATCCAGTCACAGTATGGCGGTATTGGGCAGGTCTGATATGATGGTGTTATCCAGTCACAGTTTGGCGGTATTGGTCAGGTCTGGTATGGCAGTGTTATCCAGTCACAGTATGGCGGTATTGGTCAGGTCTGATATGATGGTGTTATCCAGTCACAGTTTGGCGGTATTGGTCAGGTCTGGTGTGGCAGTGTTATTCAGTCACAGTTTGGTATACCTGTAGTGCCCTGTATATACATGTACTGTATAGATGGAGTAGGGGGTCCTGTATATACATGTACTGTATAGATGCAGTAGGGGGCCCTGTATATACATGTACTGTATAGATGGAGTAGGGGGCACTGTATATACATGTACTGTATAGATGGAGTAGGGGGTCCTGTATACATGTACTATATAGATGGAGTAGGGGGCCCTGTATATACATGTACTGTATAGATGGAGTAGGGGGTCCTGTATATACATGTACTGTATAGATGGAGTAGGGGGTCCTGTATATACCTGTACTGTATAGATGGAGTAGGGGGTTCTGTATACATGTACTGTATAGATGGAGTAGGGGGCCCTGTATATACATGTACTGTATAGATGGAGTAGGGGGCCCTGTATATATATGTACTGTATAGATGGAGTAGGGGGCCCTGTATATACATGTACTGTATAGATGGAGTAGGGGGCCCTATATACATGTACTGTATAAATGGAGTAGGGGGCCCTGTATACCTGTACTGTATAGATGGAGTAGGGGGCCCTGTATACATGTACTGTATTGATGGAGTAGGGGGTCCTGTATATACATGTACTGTATAGATGGAGTAGGGGGTCCTGTATACATGTACTGTATAGATGGAGTAGGGGGTCCTGTATACATGTACTGTATAGTTGGAGTAGGGGGTCTACCAGTTATTACTGTGGATGTTGTGAGGCAGCTTCCCTAGCAACCATTGCTCCCTGTGAAAATGAAAGCAGTAATCCTATTGGTTGCTAAGGCTCCAACTGCCGTGTCTGCTGCAGCTAATTATATCACCTGTGTTTGCAGTGAGGAGATTTTCCCATTCATCTCTATGGGGCGTCGCTCTTCCCCCTTCCCCTCCCCTCCTGTACATCTGGCGGGGACGGGACCTTCGCTAAAACCTTCCCGGACACCCAATGTATCTGTGTGCCAAATTTGGGGTCAAACGGTTCAGGCGTTTGGAAGTCTATAGAGGACAGACGGACAGACAGACAGAAGGACAGACAGACAGACTTTGATTTTTATTACATAGACTAGATAATGTACCCGGCGCTGCCCGGGTATAAAGTGTCAGTGTGTTGATTAGATTTGTACTAAGGTGCCCAGGAGGCCAAGCTAAAGGTATTGTTTCATCTGAGTTAATCAGTGGAATTAGTGTATACCTGTAGTGCATAGTTGGAGGGGTTCTGTATACCCACAATGTATAGTTTTTAGGGGTCTCTCATATCTGTAGTGCATAGTTGGGGGGGCTGTATACCTATAGTGTATAGTTGAGGGAGGTCCTGTATACCTGCAGTGTACATTTGGTGAAGGTCCTGTATACCTGTACTGTATAGTTTGGGGGTCCTGTATACCTGTAGTATATAGTTGATGCTGTATACCTGTAATGTATAGTTGGTGGAGGTCTTGTATACCTGTAGTTTATAGTTTGAGGGTCCTGGATACCTGTAGTGTATAATTGGTGGAGGTCTTGTATACCTGTAGTATATAGTTCGGGGGTCCTGTATACCTGTAGTTAATAGTTTGAGGGTCCTGTATAACTATAGTATAGAGTTGGTGGAGGTCCTGTATACCTGTAGTGTATAGTTTTGGGGTCCTGTATACCTGTAGTGTATAGTTTGGGGTCCTGTATACCTGTAGTATATAGTTGGTGGAGGTCCTGTATACCTGAAGTATATAGTTGGTGGAGGTCCTGTATACCTGTAGTATATAGTTTTGGGGTCCTGTATACCTGTAGTGTAAAGTTTGGGGTCCTGTATACCTGTAGTATATAGTTTTGTAGAGGTCCCGTGCACTTGTAGTGTATAGTTTTGTGGTCCTGTATACCTGTAGTGTCCTGTATAACTGCAGGGTTGCATTTACCCGTATGGCAGTGTTATTCAGTCACAGTGTGTCGGTATTGGTCATGTCTGGTATGGGGGTGTAATCCAGTCACAGTATGGCGGTATTGGTCAGGTCTGGTGTGGCGGTGTTATCCAGTCACGCTATGGTGGTATTGGTCAGGTCTGGTATAGCGGTGTTATCCAGTCACAGTATGGCAGTGTTGGTCAGGTCTGATATGATGGTGTTATCCAGTCACAGTATGGTGGTATTGGTCAGGACTGGTGTGGCGGTGTTACCCAGTCACAGTATGGCGGTATTGGTCAGGTCTGGTATGACAGTGTTATCCAGCACAGTATGGCGGTATTGGTCAGGTCTGGTATGGCAGTGTTATCCAGTCACAGTATGGCGGTATTGGTCAGGTCTGGTATGACAGTGTTATCCAGCACAGTATAGCGGTATTGGTCAGGTCTGGTGGGGCGGTGTTATCCTTTCACAGTATGGCGGTATTGGTCAGGTCTTATATGACAGTGTTATCCAGTCACAGTATGGCGGTATTGGTCAGGTCTGGTATGACAGTGTTATTCAGTCACAGTATGGCGGTATTGGTCAGGTCTGGTGTGGCAGTGTTATCCAGTCACAGTATGGCGGTATTGGTCAGGTCTGGTGTGGCAGTGTTATCCAGTCACAGTATGGCGGTATTGGTCAGGTCTGGTGTGGCGGTGTTACCCAGTCACAGTATGGCGGTATTGGTCAGGTCTGGTATGGAGGTGTTATCCAGTCACAGTATGGCGGTATTGGTCAGGTCTGGTATGGAGGTGTTATCCAGTCACAGTATGGCGGTATTGGTCAGGTCTGGTATGGAGGTGTTATCCAGTCACAGTATGGCGGTATTGGTCAGGTCTGGCAGTGTTATCCAGTCACAGTATGGCGGTCTTGGTCAGGTCTGGTGTAGCAGTGTTACCCAGTCACAGTTTGGTATACCTGTTGTGCCCTGTATATACATGTACTGTATAGATGGAGTAGGGGGCCCTGTATATATATGTACTGTATAGATGGAGTAGGGGGCCCTGTATATATATGTACTGTATAGATGAAGTAGGGGGTCCTGTATACATGTACTGTATAGATGGAGTAGGGGGTCCTGTATACATGTACTGTATAGATGGAGTAGGGGGTCCTGTATATACATGTACTGTATAGATGGAGTAGGGGGTCCTGTATATACATGTACTGTATAGATGGAGTAGGGGGTCCTGTATACATGTACTGTATAGATGGAGTAGGGGGCCCTGTATACATGTACTGTATAGATGGAGTAGGGGGCCCTGTATACATGTACTGTATAGATGGAGTAGGGGGCCCTGTATATATATGTCCTGTATAGATGGAGTAGGGGGTCCTGTATATACCAGTACTGTATAGATGGAGTAGGGGGTCCTGTATACATGTACTGTATAGATGGAGTAGGGGGCCCTGTATACATGTACTGTATAGATGGAGTAGGGGGTCCTGTATACATGTACTGTATAGATGGAGTAGGGGGTCCTGTATACATGTACTGTATAGATGGAGTAGGGGGTCCTGTATACCTGTACTGTATAGATGGAGTAGGGGGTCTACCAGTTATTACTGTGGATGTTGTGAGGCAGCTTCCCTAGCAACCATTGCTCCCTGTGAAAATGAAAGCAGTAATCCTATTGGTTGCTAAGGCTCCAACTGCCGTGTCTGCTGCAGCTAATTATATCACCTGTGTTTGCAGTGAGGAGATTTTCCCATTCATCTCTATGGGGCGCCTCTCTTTCCCCTCCCCCTCCCCTCCTGTACATCTGGCGGGGACGGGACCTTCGCAATAACCTTCCCGGGCACCAATGTATCTGTGGGCCAAATTTGGGGTCAAACGGTTCAGGCGTTTGGAAGTCTATAGAGGACAGACAGACAGACAGACAGACAGAAGGACAGACGGACAGAAGGACAGACAGACAGAAGGACAGACAGACAGACAGAAGGACAGACAGACAGACAGAAGGACAGACTTTGATTTTTATGATATAGATAAAAAACAAGAATATGAATAATACCCCATACAAGGAGGTTTCCTAACCTTTACAAACAGCATCTATATAAAGATGATAACCACTTTACAAAGCCCGTAGCCCTGGTGGTTCCCGGATAAGGAGGGAGGAGGAGGAGAAACCAAAGAGGGAGGAGGAGAAGGAACCGAGAAGGAGGGAGGAGGAGGAACCGAGGAGGAGGGAGGAGGAGGCATTACAGAATGTGGCACAGCTGCAGAGCCACAACTCCTCTGACATTTGGTGAAAGTAAAATTGCACATTTTCTGCTAGATGGGCGGATAAGCTACAGGCGCCATGCTGAATAGGGGGCTGGGACCTATATAACACTGTCACTCCAGGGCACTTACTAATCCCTGATATATCCTCCAGGTAAAACCAGTGACACCCCATCTGCCATCCTCCTCCCAAGAAATATATAGTATATGTGAGCTGACGGCATCGGGAAAGATGAAAGGGATTTTCAGGGCCTGAGAATGTTATTTGCCAGCCCTCCACCTCCATGTCTGGGAGGGGGTCCTCCTGGAATCCACATGGACAGAAGGGGCTACTGGTTTTGTTTTTTTATTTTTACATTGGAAACAGTCTGATAACTTGTCAGAAAGACTCGGGTGGCCGTTCACAATCACATGTTCTAAAAACGTTTACACTTAGATTGGGAAGTAATGGTGGATGAGACTCTGAAGGAGCGTGTCCTCCAGCAGGGGCGTAGCTAGGATTCATGGGGCCCATAGCAGCTGCCTGTCCTGTCTCTATGGTAGCTATGCCACTGTCCTCCAGCAGGGGCGTAGCTAGGATTCATGGGGCCCATAGCAGCTGCCTGTCCTGTCTCTATGGTAGCTATGCCACTGTCCTCCAGCAGGGGTGTAGCTAGGATTCATGGGGCCCATAGCAGCTGCCTGTCCTGTCTCTATGGTAGCTATGCAGTGGCGGATTAAATGTACCCTGGGCCCCGGGCTGTCCACCCAACCTGGGCCCCCCCCCCCAGTCAATCTGCCCACATTATGATCCGCTACTGCCCCCCCCTCCACACGCTGTCCCCAAAAAACTCTGCCTGCCTCCCCTCCCTGCTGACCCAAATAAACATAATGTTTGGTCCCTTGCTGCTACCCCCAGTAAGCATTGTCCACCCCACTTAGGCTGCCCCCAATAAACATATTGCCAACTCACCCTGATGTTGGGCCCCCCCCTTCCCCAAGGTCACAGCAGCACAGAGGATGTCAGGAGAGAAGGGGGCTGATCTTATAGGGGAGGCCACAGTAGCACAGAGGATGTCAGGAGAGGAGGGTGCTGATCTTATAGGGGAGGTCAAAGCAGCACAGAGGATGTCAGGAGAGGAGGGGGCTGATCTTATAGGAGAGGTCCCAGCAGCACAGAGGATGTCAGGAGAGGAGGCGGCTGATCTTATAGGGGAGGTCAAAGCAGCACAGAGGATGTCAGGAGAGGAGGGTGCTGATCTATAGGGGAGGTCACAGCAGCACAGAGGGTGTCAGGAGAGGAGGGTGCTGATCTATAGGGGAGGTCACAGCAGCACAGAGGATGTCAGGAGAGGAGGGTGCTGATCTTATAGGGGAGGTCAAAGCAGCACAGAGGATGTCAGGAGAGGAGGGGGCTGATCTTATAGGGGAGGCCACAGTAGCACAGAGGATGTCAGGAGAGGAGGGTGCTGATCTTATAGGGGAGGTCAAAGCAGCACAGAGGATGTCAGGAGAGGAGGGTGCTGATCTATAGGGGAGGTCACAGCAGCACAGAGGGTGTCAGGAGAGGAGGGTGCTGATCTATAGGGGAGGTCACAGCAGCACAGAGGATGTCAGGAGAGGAGGGTGCTGGTCTATGGGGGAGGTCACAGCAGCACAGAGGATGTCAGGAGAGGAGGGGCTGATCTTATAGGAGAGGTCACAGCAGCACAGAGGATGTCAGGAGAGGAGGGGGCTGATGTTATAGGGGAGGACACAGCAGCACAGAGGATGTCAGGAGAGGAGGGTGCTAATCCTATAGGAGATGGTCCCCCTCTCTCCCCCTTTTTTCCCCTTTATAGATGGTCCCCCTCTCTCCCCCTTTATAGATGGTCCCCCTCTCTCCCCCTTTATAGATGGTCCCCCTCTCTCCCCCTTTATAGATGGTCCCCCTCTTTCCCCCTTTATAGATGGTCCCCCTCTTTCCCCCTTTATAGATGGTCCCCCTCTTTCCCCCTTTATAGATGGTCCCCCTCTTTCCCCCTTTATAGATGGTCCCCCTCTTTCCCCCTTTATAGATGGTCCCCCTCTTTTCCCCTTTATAGATGGTCCCCCTCTTTTCCCCTTTATAGATGGTCCCCCTCTTTTCCCCTTTATAGATGGTCCCCCTCTGCTCCCCCCCTTATAGATGGTCCCCCTCTTCTCCCCCCCCTTATAGATGGTCCCCCTCTTTCCCCCTTTATAGATGGTCCCCCTCTTTCCCCCTTTATAGATGGCCCCCCTCTTTCCCCCTTTATAGATGGCCCCCCTCTTTTCCCCTTTATAGATGGTCCCCCTCTTTCCCCCTTTATAGATGGTCCCCCTCTTTTCCCCTTTATAGATGGTCCCCCTCTTTCCCCCCTTAAAGATGGTCCCCCTCTTTCCCCCCTTATAGATGGTCCCTCTCTTTATAGATGGTCCCCCTCTTTTCCCCTTTATAGATGGTCCCCCTCTTTTTCCCTTTATAGATGGTCCACCTCTTTATAGATGGTCCCCCTCTTTTCCCCTTTATAGATGGTCCCCCTCTTTTTCCCTTTATAGATGGTCCCCCTCTTTATAGATGGTCCCCCTCTTTTTTCCCCTTTATAGATGGTCCCCCTCTTTTTTCCCCTTTATAGATGGTCCCCCTCTGCTCCCCCTCCCTTATAGATGGTCCCCCTCTGCTCCCCCCTCTTATAGATGGTCTCCCTCTCTCCCCCTTTATAGATGGTTCCCCTCTCTCCCCCTTTATAGATGGTCCCCCTCTTTTTTCCCCCTTTATAGATGGTCCCCCTCTTTATAGATGGTCCCCCTCTTTTTTCCCCCTTATAGATGGTCCCCCTCTTTTCCCCCCTTATAGATGGTCCCCCTCTTTCCCCCTTATAGATGGTCCCCCTCTTTCCCCCTTTATAGATGGTTCCCCTCTTTTCCCCTTTATAGATGGTCCCTCTTTTTTCCCCCTTATAGATGGTCCCTCTTTTTCCCCCCTTATAGATGGTCCCCCTCTTTCCCCCTTATAGATGGTCCCCCTCTTTCCCCCTTTATAGATGGTTCCCCTCTCCCCCCCTTTATAGATGGTCCCTCTTTTTTCCCCCTTATAGATGGTCCCCCTCTCCCCCCCTTTATAGATGGTCCCCCTCTTTCCCCCTTTATAGATGGTTCCCCTCTTTTCCCCTTTATAGATGGTCCCTCTTTTTTCCCCTTTATAGATGGTCCCTCTTTTTTCCCCCTTATAGATGGTCCCCCTCTCCCCCCCTTTATAGATGGTCCCTCTTTTTTCCCCCTTATAGATGGTCCCCCTCTCCCCCCCTTTATAGATGGTCCCCCTCTCCCCCCCTTTATAGATGGTCCCCCTCTTTTTTCCCCCTTATAGATGCCCCCCCCCCTTGCACAGCAGTCAGTAAATAAAAAAAAAAAAAAACACAACTCACCTGCCATCCGTTCCCCCGTCGATCCTCTCGGCTCCTGGTCTGTCCCCGGCTGCCTCCGGCTGATGTGCGGCTGGCGGGGGTGTCTCGTCCTCTCCCCGGCAGCGCGCGCATCTTACAGCTCCTAGTGCCGCCTGGGCCCTGACTTCCGGTACAGAGCGTCTCTAACGTGCGCTCTTAATACCGGAAGTCAGGGCTTAGGTGGCACAGGGAGCTGTGTGATGCGCGCGCTGCCGGGGAGAGGACAAAACACCCCCGGCAGCCGCACATCAGCCGGAGGCAGCCGGGGACTCCTGTGACCGCAAGCGAAATAATGCTTGCGGTCACAAGAGTGCAGTGGCGGGGCGGGCCGCAGCGACGTGGGCGGATTATAATGTGGGCGGCGCGGCATGGGACCCCCCGGAGCCTCGGGCCCTGGGCAGCCGCCCAAACCGCCAACATTATAATCCGCCACTGTAGCTATGCCACTGTCCTCCAGCAGGGGTGTAGCTAGGATTCATGGGGCCCATAGCAGCTGCCTGTCCTGTCTCTATGGTAGCTATGCCACTGTCCTCCAGCAGGGGCGTAGCTAGGATTCATGGGGCCCATAGCAGCTGCCTGTCATGTCTCTATGGTAGCTATGCCACTGTCCTCCAGCAGGGGCGTAGCTAGGATTCATGGGGCCCATAGCAGCTGCCTGTCCTGTCTCTATGGTAGCTATGCCACTGTCCTCCAGCAGGGGCGTAGCTAGGATTCATGGGGCCCATAGCAGCTGCCTGTCATGTCTCTACGGTAGCTATGCCACTGTCCTCCAGATGTAATTGTGTCTAATAGCTGCAAATCATCTCCCAGAAAGCAATGTGTGCAGCTCATTATCACAGCTCGCCCTTCGGGACGCTTCTAAGTTCTGATGATTCATCCGCAAGTTACATTGGCGCACCTAACGGACAAGTGGCGAGACGGCAGTCCCAGTCTACGCGGTGGATAAAGCAGGACGGGAGGGTCGGAGCTGGCACAATACAGAAGCCTTTCCATGGTCATAGAATGGGCAGCTTGTGTAATAGCGGAAGTCTGCGTCTCCTTGGGTGTTAGCTGGTCTGTAGACCCGGGGCCATGACTCTTTGGTCCGGTCACTGCAGACTAGTGGGGCTCTGTCCCGGTCCTCACACTGACTACAGTCTCCCCCGATGAATCTGATCAGATGACTAGTTATTTTTCTCCCTGTATGTCCACTCCCTCACCGCACAGCAGTCTCTCTTTGTAATACAAAGCTTATGGCTGTCTCACTCTCTGTATAGCAGCTCATGTTGCAGGCTGTCTCGATTCTCTGTATAGCAGCTCATGTTGCAGGTCGTCTCGCTCTCTGTATAGCAGCTCATGTTGCAGGCTGTCTCGCTCTCTGTATAGCAGCACTTGTTTTATTACTCTCTTCATAGCAGCTCATGTTGCAGGCTGTCTCACTCTCTGTATAGCAGCTCATGTTGCAGGTTGTCTCGCTCTCTGTATAGCAGCTCTTGTTGCAGGCTGTCTCGCTCTCTGTATAGCAGCTCATGTTGCAGGCTGTCTCACTCTCTGTATAGCAGCTCATGTTGCAGGCTGTCTCGATTCTCTGTATAGCAGCTCATGTTGCAGGTCGTCTCGCTCTCTGTATAGCAGCTCATGTTGCAGGCTGTCTCGCTCTCTGTATAGCAGCACTTGTTTTATTACTCTCATCATAGCAGCTCATGTTGCAGGCTGTCTCGCTCTCTGTATAGCAGCTCTTGTTGCAGGCTGTCTCGCTCTCTGTATAGCAGCTCATGTTGCAGGTTGTCTCGCTCTCTTCATAGCAGCTCATGTTGCAGGCTGTCTCGCTCTCTGTATAGCAGCTCTTGTTGCAGGCTGTCTCACTATCTGTATAGCAGCTCATGTTGCAGGCTGTCTCGCTCTCTGTATAGCAGCACTTGTTTTATTACTCTCTTCATAGCAGCTCATGTTGCAGGCTGTCTCGCTCTCTGTATAGCAGCTCTTGCTGCAGGCTGTCTCGCTCTCTGTATAGCAGCTCTTGTTGCAGGCTGTCTCGCTCTCTGTATAGCAGCTCATGTTGCAGGTTGTCTCGCTCTCTGTATAGCAGCTCTTGTTGCAGGCTGTCTCGCTCTCTGTATAGCAGCTCATGTTGCAGGTTGTCTCGCTCTCTGTATAGCAGCTCTTGTTGCAGGCTGTCTCGCTCTCTGTATAGCAGCTCATGTTGCAGGTTGTCTCGCTCTCTGTATAGCAGCTCATGTTGCAGGCTGTCTCACTCTCTGTATAGCAGCTCATGTTGCAGGCTGTCTCACTATCTGTATAGCAGCTCATGTTGCAGGCTGTCTCACTTTCTGTATAGCAGCTCATGTTGCAGGCTGTCTCGCTCTCTGTATAGCAGCTCATGTTGCAGGCTGTCTCGCTCTCTGTATAGCAGCTCATGTTGCAGGCTGTCTCACTCTCTGTATAGCAGCTCATGTTGCAGGCTGTCTCGCTCTCTGTATAGCAGCTCATGTTGCAGGTTGTCTCGCTCTCTGTATAGCAGCTCATGTTGCAGGCTGTCTCACTCTCTGTATAGCAGCTCATGTTGCAGGCTGTCTCACTCTCTGTATAGCAGCTCATGTTGCAGGTTGTCCCCACAAAAGGCAGATTTGTGGAACATAACTGGTCATAATGTTAGCAATAATCCTAAAGTATCTAGAAATAGTCATGAAGGTGATCTCTCTCTGGTCTCCACCCCCACTCCACCTCTAAGAGACTGACCATATACCAAAGGGGAACACATTTTTTGGCTTTACTCCTGAAGCTCAGAGTTAAGCTCGCTCATTGACCCAATAGAACAAAAATATCACCAGGCAATAATAATATTATTAATATTATTATTATTATTATTATTATTATTATTATTATTATTATTCAAAAAAGTTTCCTTGTTTCAGCTGAAATGTAAAAATTTGAACGCAAGAATACGTTAGCTTCCGTCCGCTTACTTCTCTGTTCTGTAAGGACGTGTTTCATCACGGTTACGGCTACTGTGTAATCACTGTCAGAAGCAAAAACATTTTGGAACCTCAAACTGGTAAGAAGGCCAAGAAAACCTTGCTGAACTTTCATTGAGACTGAAGCTGTCAGCAACATGAGAGCGAAGACCTGCAAAGCCCTGTCAGAAACCGCGACTAGGCAGACACACTTGTCATATGTCGGTGCGCTACTGACTGACTTCTTAGGCCCTGTTCACACTGGCATTTTTCTCGTTTGCGAACGGATCCATCTATATTAATTGATGGGATAAGCACCAACTGATGAGCGAACGGATTGCCAAGTTTTCAATTTTTTAATGGTTTAATGGTTCGTTTGCATTTTGGCTATTCTATGACTTTTTGTCCTTCCTTTTGCTTCGGACTCTGTTTGCACATCAGTTTATATTCCTTCCTAGTTTCTCGCTTCCTCTGCACGCACTCATTAAAAAAAAAACTGATGAAAACTGATAAATGATAACGGGTAGATGATCCCCCTCCTGTAGATGAGCCCCCCTCCTGTAGATTAGCCCCCTCCTGTAGATGAGCCCCCTCCGGTAGATGAGCCCCCTTCGGTAGATGAGCCCCCTCCTGTAGATGAGCCCCCTCCGGTAGATTAGCCCCCTCCGGTAGATGAGCCCCCTCCTGTAGATGATCTGTAGAAGATCCTCGTTAATCGTTTGCTGTAATTCTACAGTCTATAACTCATAACTCATCTTCGCTCTTCACATTCAGAGGCACCACTAAAAATCGCCATACACATAACCACTAGCGTTTTTGTGGAGCAGAAGATTTCCATTGAAGTCTATGGGAGAAAAACGCCGCATCCTCAACCTGCTATGTTTTGGAAAGTGACCTCCAGCTAACATCTGGTCGCCGGCGTTTTTGCAAGGAAAAAAAAACAGAAAAAAACAATGGCGTTTTTATTGGCGTTTTCCCAGGATTATAATACAATGCGATGCTAGCCTAATAGCTGCTGAATGGGCAATCATGCTGTGAGCTGCACTTAACACAAAAAACAACAGCTCACCACTACTAGCATAAACCCAATACAGAAACAAAAATCACTTAAAAAGCCGCCCCCCCGCCACCACAATAATATGGCCTCATGCCGGGATGGACTCTACACTAACTGTGGCATCTCAATGGCATATAATAAGCCTATGCTCTGGCTATACAGGATCCATCTTATACTGCCAATACAACCCCCAGGGTGGGATGGGCGGAGTGCACGACCAAGTAGCGGCAGCCGCTTCCCCCATCTGGAACACAGGCAAAAAGACACATTTGGTCAGCTCTCCTACACTGTGAAGACTGGTTATTTCTCCCCTCCTCATAAAACATTATCAATTATTTCTTCAAATAGTATTACAAAGAAATGTAAAGAAACAATGGTCGCACCCCTCGATGATGCACTAGGCCGTTACTACTCCTTCTGTCTATCCTATTTCCATATGAATGAGAAAAAACAAGCGGGCACTCACCGGTACTTTACTATCTTCCTTTATTCTTCATATTCAATCGTAGAACCCCTTGCTGCATCTGCGGGCAGCATGGACGCCAAACACCTTTGTGAAACACGCAGGGAGGCACGGTGGATGGGAATGACAGGACTGACCTCAGTATGTTCCTTTAGTATATATAGATGGGGATGCTTCTGTATCATAATGCAGTTTTAACTTTATATTTTAGATGTAAACAGCCCATCGACCACGTCATCACACAGATATTCAACCTGGGACGTGACCGAGGTGTCTGAAGAAGTGTGTCAAAGCGCGAAACAGCTGTAACACATATCTATCCCCAAGGTGTTTGGCATCTATGCCGCCCACAGCAGTAACAAGGAAGATTTTAAAATACGGGTGAGTGGCCTCTTGTTTTGTTCCTACTGACTGAGAGTGTGAGCCCCTGGGTAACTATTCCACCATACAAGCCCTCCCATAGTTGCAGTGCCGACCGCTGTTTCTACCTGCATAAATATCTATTTATTTTCCATTCATATATGTCTATTTTCTTTTAGGCCACATTCACACACCCGTAGTGCAGTCCGTGGCCGCGGACCGCGCTACCATATTTGTATCCGTAGTGCTCCGTGCTTCACGCAGCACTACGTTCACACATCATTACCCCAGCAATCCGTGCCACAAAAAAAACGGTCCGCATTACAACATGTCAGTTTTTTTGCGGCACGGATCGCAGCCCCGTATACACGTATGGACGTGTAAACGGGGCCATAGGATAACATTGGTTTCATGTTCTGTCTGCAATTGCGGACAGAACTACGGATGTGTGAATTAGCCCTTAGTGCTGCATACTTTGTAAGATTTAGATTCCTATTGTTCCAAGTTAAGGCCCTGTTCACACTGAGCAAAAGTGGCGGTGTCCTGCAGTATCTCTATGGAAGCTCACACGGTCCTCCACTATCTCCCCTATCCGTTCAAAGAAGTGACATGTCAAATCAGCGGCAGCGGAGGAGCGTGCGCTTCCATAGAGATACTGCAGGACACTGAGCATGGCGGGATTCTCTCCGCCGCAGAATTCCGCCATTTTTGCTCAGTGTGAATGGGGCCTAAATGTCTAATTAAGAATATAATACAACATCTAAAACATTGTGTAACTCGGAGTTTCATCATATAAGTAGAATTTCCCGGAGGTTTTGTCCACTTGGATGGGAGCCGGGAAACTGGCACAAGACGTAGATTAGCATCACATCAGCTGGAATTGACTCATCGGGAGTTCGGTCCAGAATGGAAAGAAATGGAAAGAATTTCAGCTTTTTACCAAACAAACTAACAATGCTTCCAGATCCCGTATGTGGGGAACGTTCCTGCTGACGGCCGAAAGGAAATCTCGCCTGCGGGCTGCCAGATAAAATAATGGACAGATCTCCTTCCCCTCCTTGGCGCTCGGCCAGGTGGAGTAGCTGCCAGCCTTCCCGGTGGGCCGTGCATTTCTCTGATTGGATTGAGGACACCGAAAATAATTTGTGACAGCTTATAAAATGGTGCTGATCTATTGAGTAATTTGACTATGGGCCCTATTACACGGAGCGATAATCGGTTATCACTCACTGTGATAGAGACGATCAGCTGATCATCATTTTTTTAGGTCACAACCTCAAATTATCGACTGCGCATCACTGCCTGTTATAGAGGTATACGGCCAACGGCTGACAATTGAACAAACATGGTACGTTACCTCTCCACGTTCCTAGTGTTCTCCTGCGCTCCGCTTCCTCCCCGGTCCCACAGCTGCAGCTTCAGAGCGCCGCTGTGACCTGCCGCTCAGCCAATCACTGGCCACGGTGGCTTTAAAGCTGCAGCTGCAGGATTGGGGAGAAGCAAAGGGCAGGAGAAGACCGGGAACGTGGACAGGTAATGTAAACTGCTTGGTCAAGGGCTGCACGGACATCACTAATGATGTCTGTGCAGCCCTTGCTAAGCAATTATTGGGCTGCGTAATAGGCCTGGTAAACGAGCGACGATCTAGCAGTTCCAATATTGATCGGGCCGTCATCAGTCCGTGTTATAGGACCCTAAGTTTCGTCTGACATTAGCTATTCGTAACATTGCAAAGGCGTCCTCCTATTTTACAGCGTTTCGTGGCCGTCTTCACACGGGGGGGGGGGGGGGGGGGGGGGGGGCTCTTCACACGGCTTGACCACGTAGCTAATCTCTTCTTCCTTTCTCTTCACAACTCCAGACACATTGATGAAGCGGCCTGATTCCTCCAGATTTATCCTGAACTCCAGAACCGCCAGGACCAATCAGCTTCACCTCTTCAGGGAATTCTGTCCAGCAACTCCTGAAGAGAAACTTAGAGAGAAGGTTAGTACCATCCGCTCCACCGGAGGAATAAACCATTCACCTGCACGTACACCCCCACAAGGAGGCGGTTACTACCAACAACCAATTTCATCTCACAATAAATGACCAGGAGGGGGAACTACAGGGGTCCATGACCGCCCATACTGCCCCTTTATATGCATCTCAGAGGGCCCTTCAGTATTCACGGCAGTTGGGCCCCATCTCCTATATGGACAGTGTCATCCAGGCGGGGCTTCACGGCAGCTGGGCCTCATCTCCTATATGGACAGTGTCATCCAGGCGGGGCTACACGGCAGTTGGGCCCCATCTCCTATATGGACAGTGTCATCCAGGCGGGGCTTCACGGCAGCTGGGCCCCATCTCCAATATGGACAGTGTCATCCAGGCAGGGCTACACGGCAGTTGGGCCCCATCTCCTATATGAACAGCATGGGCGTAGCTACCATAGAGGCAGGGTAGGCAGTTGCTATGGGGCCCGTGCAGGAGGGGGGCCCGGAGGGGAAGGTAAGAGCGTGTGTCCTTCTGCTTAACCACTTATGTATTGCAGCGTGTAAGCGACCCAATGTTTACTTACATGCTGCAACACAAAAAAAGGGTTCACAAGCAGAAGACTGAGATCTCTGTTTCACTGCTCTGATAACCCCTGACCTCTGTTCTCCAGCTGGCAATCAAGTAGGAAAGGAAAATGTGCAGAGGTCAGGGGTTATCAGTACTCCAGCAGTAAAGCAGATATATATACATATAAATATATAGATATAGATTATATACACTCAGTGCTTTGTGTTGTGCTTAGGGGAGGGGGGGCCCCTTAATTATTTTTGCTATGGGGCCCGTGAATCCTAGCTACGCCCCTGATGGACAGTGTCATCCAGGCGGGGCTACACGGCAGTTGGGCCTCATCTCCTATATGGACAGTGTCATCCAGGCGGGGCTACACGGCAGCTGGGCCCCATCTCCTATATGGACAGTGTCATCCAGGCGGGGCTACACAGCAGTTGGGCCCCATCTCACCACCTAGGTGACATTGTCCACCAATGAAATAAAGTGATTTTAGAGCAGAAAGAAGACATGGTGCAGAGAACCACACGTAGAGTAAGGGGGTGACGGGGGGTCAGGATCACTTTAGGTACATTTCATATCAGATGTTTTACTTGTGTTGTTCAGTAAAGTTTTACAGTTGTTTCAGAAGTGACAAAAATGTGGATTACCGCAGGGAGATTTGGCTATTAAGGCCACACGGCCATCTGCCACGTCCAAGGCAATCCTGCCCCAGCTAGCCATAACCCCAGCTGCCCCCAGCTAGCCATAACCACAGCTGCCCCCAGCTAGCCATACCCCCAGCTTCCCCCAGCTAACCATAACCCCAGCTGCCCATAACCCCTGCTTCCCCCAGCTAGCCACAACCCCAGCTGCCCCCAGCTACCCATAACCCCTGCTTCCCCCAGCTAGCCATAACCCCAGCTGCCCATAACCCCAGCTGCCCCCAGCTACCCATAACCCCTTCTTCCCCCAGCTAGCCATAACCCCAGCTGCCCCCAGCAACCCATAACCCCAGCTGCCCCCAGCTAGCCATAACCCCAGCTGCCCCCAGCTGCCTATAACCCCAGCTGCCCCCAGCTGCCTATAACCCCAGCTGCCCCCAGCTGCCTATAACCCCAGCTGCCCCCAGCTAGCCATAACCCCAGCTGCCCCCAGCTAGCCATAACCCCAGCTGCCCCAGCTAGCCATAACCCCAGCTGCCTATAACCCCTGCTGCCCCCAGCTGCCTATAACCCCTGCTTCCCCCAGGTCCATTACATGTAATAATAAATCACTAGAGCAAGCGAATAATAAGCAATGAATTTACTTTTAACAATAGACGTTTAGATGAGACGAGAAATCGCTTTATGTGATCATTAGATAATTGGTTTAGAAGGTGGAGACTGAACGACGATTGAACGACAAGTGTTTACACCAGAAGATTTGTGAACGATAAGTCCAGATTGGGAAGTCGGCTTTTAAGAAATAGTCAACAATATACAAACGCAAATTTATCGTGGCCGTGTTTACACCAGCCAATAATCGATTAAACACAAACGCTATAACGATTTATTGGACGATAATCGCCTCGTGTTCAAGACCCTTTAGTCTCTATGGACCTGTTATTCTATATAACAGATGTGTCAAACTCAGGCCCTCCAGCTGTTTTAAAACTACAATTCCCATCATGCCTGGACAGCTAAAGATAAAGCTTTGCTGCAGCTGGAGGGCCTGAGTTTGGCATCCCTGCTCTATAACAATTAGGACGCTTCTCCTTTAAGAGACGTAACATTTCTAGGACCCGCGCATGATTGTACGTCTCATATCACAGCGGAATGTAGATATATTATTCCTTACAAGTCGTGTATATTTTTAATGTCACTTTAATCATTCTTAAACGTTTCCTGCCCGACATCTGACTAATCACAATAATGACTCGGAAACCGACCGGTGGCTTCTGATTGAGGAAAAGCAGCGATGCCAAGTCACTTCTATGGAAGGTCTGGGATGGGGAACTGAACTACAACTCCCATCATGCTGCACAGCCACAGCTAAAGCTGATCTCACATCTTATCTTAGCTCTTTTTGGCAAACTGTAGCGTTTTTCTCCCATAGACTTTAATGGGAATGTTCTGGTCATCTTAAAAATTTCAATTCCATTGTTTTCGGGCGTTTTTGTACGTTTTTGTCTGTAGGAGTCCACATCACAGCAGCCGCAGACACGCAGGAGTCATCAAGAGGATTGCGCCTCTATAAGTCTAGTGACAGCAGAGCGGCAGAAAAACCGTGAAACCTGGGCTCCTGATACTAATACCCCCCCCCCCCCCCTATAGTAGTTTGTGGACCTTATTTCAGTCAATATTTTTCCCAAAACCAGGAGTGGAAATGACACTGAGAAATGCTAAATACTGAAAATACTGAGCAGAACATTATAATAGGAACTATAATACTAAGGGTGCGTTTACACAGAAAGATTTATCTGACAGATTTTGGAAGCCAAAGCCAGGAATGGATTTAAAAAGAGGATAGATCCCAGTCTTTCCTTTATGACCTGATCCCTCTTTATAGTCTGTTCCTGGTTTTGGCTTCAAAGATCTGTCAGATAAATCTGTCTGTGTAAACGCACCATCATACTATAATACTATAATAGGAACTATAATACTAATACTACAATAATACTATAATAATACTATAATAGGAACTATAATACTAATACTACAATAACACTATAATAGGAACATTTGGACCTTTTTGGACCCACTTCTGGTTTCAGCTAAAAATACTGACCAAAGTGCCAGGTGTGAACACCATACCAGGGACCTGGCTGGATCAGTCATCAGATTTCGCTCATGGACCTCATGGTGCTGAGCAATGCAGACGTAGTTTTCCGATCACATGGACCCGGATTGCAGAGAGTCCGCTGTTAGTCCTCATTCATACAGTGACTCCTATATGATGATTGTGAGGACATGGGGCCAGCTGTTCCTGGCTGCTCTGGGCTCCTTGCGGCCGAGCTTGTCATGTATGTATATACAAACGTAGCGTGAATCATTGCACGGTGTAGCACATATGCTTATATTCTGTGAGCAGTGATGTCATCACTCACGGCCGTTCTGTGGCTCGGTAGATTATACATTCACAATGACTTCACTTGTGTCACTTGATGGATTTGCGCATACATTATATGGGTCTGTAGATTATACATTTTGGCATAAATTATATGGAGATTCGGTTATACAAGCAGAATATTTCACATGGAGACGTATGCGGTATATCACACTGCTTATGTCACTCTTATGTTATGTCTATTAGATCTTATTAACCCTTTACAGGACACATTTATCAGCACAGATATGTCACAGGCTCAGTTCTATCATTCACTGTGCGGTTTTAAAGGCCCCATCAGGGTAACTTTAGAGGGGTACTCCGGAGAAAATCTTTTTCTTTCAGAACAGTTCAAAACCAATTCATTTGAAAGAAAAAGATTTTCGCCAGAGTACCCCTTTAATGCACCTTATAATTCCATCCGTAATAGAGGTGTCCGGAATTCTTTACTGCAATGAAATATTTATCAATTCTCTCTTGACCCTTTGTATCCCTTTAGCTTAGGCAGGAAGATAGAGGACAGGCTGGAAGTTAGCCGACCACATCACCACCAACCTCCCCACATGACCACCAACCTCACCACATCACCACCCACCTCCCCACATCACCACCAACCTCCCCACATCACCACCAACCTCCCCACATCACCACCAACCTCCCCACATCACCACCAACCTCCCCACATCACCACCAACCTCCCCACATCACCACCAACCTCATCACATCACCACCAACCTCACCACATCACCACCAACCTCATCACATCACCACCAACCTCCCCACATCACCACCAACCTCCCCACATCACCACCAACCTCCCCACATCACCACCAACCTCATCACATCACCACCAACCTCCCCACATCACCACCAACCTCATCACATCACCACCAACCTCATCACATCACCACCAACCTCATCACATCACCACCAACCTCACCACATCACCACCAACCTCATCACATCACCACCAACCTCCCCACATCACCACCAACCTCCCCACATCACCACCAACCTCCCCACATCACCACCAACCTCATCACATCACCACCAACCTCACCACATCACCACCAACCTCCCCCCATCACCACCAACCTCCCCACATCACCACCTACCTCACCACATCATCACCAACCTCCCCACATCACCACCAACCTCATCACATCACCACCAACCTCCCCACATCACCACCAACCTCCCCACATCACCACCAACCTCCCCACATCACCACCAACCTCATCCCATCACCACCAACCTCCCCACATCACCACCAACCTCCCCACATCACCACCAACCTCCCCACATCACCACCAACCTCACCACATCACCACCAACCTTATCACATCACCACCAACCTCCCCACATCACCACCAACCTCCCCACATCACCACCAACCTCATCACATCACCACCAACCTCATCACATCACCACCAACCTCATCACATCACCACCAACCTCCCCACATCACCACCAACCTCATCACATCACCACCAACCTCATCTCATCACCACCAACCTCCCCACATCACCACCAACCTCATCACATCACCACCAACCTCCCCACATCACCACCAACCTCCCCCCATCACCACCAACCTCACCACCAACCTCATCACATCACCACCAACCTCCCCACATCACCACCAACCTCATCACATCACCACCAACCTCCCCACATCACCACCAACCTCCCCACATCACCACCAACCTCCCCCCATCACCACCAACCTCACCACCAACCTCATCCCATCACCACCAACCTCCCCACATCACCACCAACCTCCCCACATCACCACCAACCTCATCACATCACCACCAACCTCCCCACATCACCACCAACCTCATCACATCACCACCAACCTCACCACCAACCTCATCACATCACCACCAACCTCCCCACATCACCACCAACCTCCCCACATCACCACCAACCTCATCACATCACCACCAACCTCCCCACATCACCACCAACCTCCCCACATCACCACCAACCTCCCCCCATCACCACCAACCTCACCACCAACCTCCCCACATCACCACCAACCTCATCCCATCACCACCAACCTCACCACATCACCACCAACCTCCCCACATCACCACCAACCTCATCACATCACCACCAACCTCCCCACATCACCACCAACCTCACCACATCACCACCAACCTCATCACATCACCACCAACCTCACCACATCACCACCAACCTCATCACATCACCACCAACCTCCCCACATCACCACCAACCTCACCACATCACCACCAACCTCATCACATCACCACCAACCTCACCACATCACCACCAACCTCACCACATCACCACCAACCTCCCCACATCACCACCAACCTCATCACATCACCACCAAACTCATCACATCACCACCAACCTCATCACATCACCACCAACCTCCCCACATCACCACCAACCTCATCACATCACCACCAACCTCATCACATCACCACCAACCTCATCACATCACCACCAACGTCCCCACATCACCACCAACCTCCCCACATCACCACCAACCTCCCCACATCACCACCAACCTCATCACATCACCACCAACCTCCCCACATCACCACCAACCTCATCACATCACCACCAACCTCATCACATCACCACCAACCTCATCACATCACCACCAACCTCCCCACATCACCACCAACCTCATCACATCACCACCAACCTCACCACATCACCACCAACCTCCCCACATCACCACCAACCTCATCACATCACCACCAACCTCCCCACATCACCACAACCTCATCACATCACCACCAACCTCATCACATCACCACCAACCTCCCCACATCACCACCAACCTCATCACATCACCACCAACCTCCCCACATCACCACAACCTCATCACATCACCACCAACCTCACCACATCACCACCAACCTCACCACATCACCACCAACCTCACCACATCACCACCAACCTCACCACATCACCACCAACCTCACCACCAACCTCATCCCATCACCACCAACCTCCCCACATCACCACCAACCTCCCCACATCACCACCAACCTCATCACATCACCACCAACCTCATCACATCACCACCGACCTCATCACATCACCACCAACCTCATCACATCACCACCAACCTCATCACATCACCACCAACCTCATCACATCACCACCAACCTCCCCACATCACCACCAACCTCCCCACATCACCACCAACCTCATCACATCACCACCAACCTCCCCACATCACCACCAACCTCCCCACATCACCACAACCTCATCACATCACCACCAACCTCATCACATCACCACCAACCTCCCCACATCACCACAACCTCATCACATCACCACCAACCTCACCACATCACCACCAACCTCATCACATCACCACCAACCTCATCACATCACCACCGACCTCATCACATCACCACCAACCTCATCACATCACCACCAACCTCATCACATCACCACCAACCTCATCACATCACCACCAACCTCCCCACATCACCACCAACCTCCCCACATCACCACCAACCTCATCACATCACCACCAACCTCCCCACATCACCACCAACCTCCCCACATCACCACAACCTCATCACATCACCACCAACCTCATCACATCACCACCAACCTCCCCACATCACCACAACCTCATCACATCACCACCAACCTCACCACATCACCACCAACCTCACCACATCACCACCAACCTCACCACATCACCACCAACCTCCCCCCATCACCACCAACCTCCCCACATCACCACCAACCTCATCACATCACCACCAACCTCCCCACATCACCACAACCTCATCACATCACCACCAACCTCACCACATCACCACCAACCTCACCACATCACCACCAACCTCACCACCAACCTCATCCCATCACCACCAACCTCATCCCATCACCACCAACCTCCCCACATCACCACCAACCTCCCCACATCACCACCAACCTCCCCACATCACCACAACCTCATCACATCACCACCAACCTCCCCACATCACCACCAACCTCATCCCATCACCACCAACCTCATCACATCACCACCAACCTCACCACATCACCACCAACCTCACCACATCACCACCAACCTCCCCACATCACCACCAACCTCCCCACATCACCACCAACCTCCCCACATCACCACCAACCTCCCCACATCACCACCAACCTCCCCACATCACCACCAACCTCATCCACCAGCCACACTTCATCTGAGGTGAAGCAGCCGGGGTATGAGGGTGAGTATGGCGAGTACTATGAGCCGCACTCACTGCTGGTTACAAGGCGATCATCAAGCAGGAATAATGGAGGCACAATCGTAGATGTCAGGAAGGGTCTTCTAGCCGGTGGGATTGGTGACGACATCTTAGCACTTTGTACAGGAATAGTTTGAGGCATAGAACAAAGTCATCAAGAAAAGAAGAAGATAATATAACACAACACGGCATCAAGTGATTGTTTCATCTATTGTAAAAATAAAGACAATGAAAAATAGCAAATCAAGAAGAAAAATGGAACTTTATACGTATGGCTGTAATAAGTGGTGTATACATATATATATACATATAACCCATATATAGGAGCGTCCAATGGAAAGGAAGTGCCAGCTCCGGCACACTTGTAAGTTACTGTCAGTGCTCAAGCGGCAATACATCTGGCTATCAGGCCAAGGAAGTGTCATGATTGGTAGAAGAAGACGTTCCTGTATAAGTCGATGGAGGTCTCAAAAGACATTTTACAATATACAAGGTTCTTCTAGGAACCAATTAAAGGGGAACTTTAAAGGGACCCCCACCCCAAATCAACTGGTACCAGAAAGTTATATAGATTTGTAATTTACTTCTATTTAAAAATTTCCAGTCTTCCAGTACTTATCAGCTGCTGTATGTCACGCAGGAAGTGGTGTATTCTCTCCAGTCTGACACAGTGCTCTCTGCTGCCACCTCTGTCCATGTCAGGAACTGTCCAGAGTAGCAGCAAATCCCCATAGAAACATAGAAACATAGAAACATAGAAGATTGTCGGCAGAAAAAGACCACTGGGTCCATCTAGTCGGCCCTTTTAGTATTTTCTTCCTTATTATCTTAGGATAGATATATGTCTATCCCAGGCCTGTTTAAATTCTGTTATTGTAGATTTACCAACCACCTCTGCTGGAAGTTTGTTCCAGGTATCTACTACTCTTTCAGTAAAATAATATTTTCTTACATTGCTTCTGATCTTTCCCCCAACTAACCTCTCACTGTGTCCTCTTGTTCTTGAGCTCAGTTTTTTACTAAAAACACTCCCCTCTTGAACCTTATTTAGTCCCTTAACATACTTAAAGGTTTCCATCATGTCCCCCCTTTCCCGTCTTTCCTCCAGACTATACAGATTCAAATCCTTAAGTCTTTCCTGCTATGGTTTATGCCTCACACCCTCCACCATTTTTGTAGCTCGTCTTTGGACCCGTTCTATTTTATCAATGTCCTTTCTTAGGTGAGGTCTCCAGAACTGGACACAGTATTCCAGATGTGGCCTCACCAGAGCTGTATACAGCGGGATCACAATCTCTCTCTTCCTACTGGTTATACCTCTAGCTATACACCCCAGCATACCAATATATATATATATACACCCCAGCATACCATTATATATATATATATATATATATATATATATATATATATATATACACCCCAGCATACGATTATATATATATATATATATATATATATACACCCCAGCATACCATTATATATATATATATATATATATATACACCCCAGCATACCATTATATATATATATATATATATATATAAATATATATACAGCCCAGCATACCATTATATATATATATATATATATACACCCCAGCATACCATTATATATATATATATATATATATATATATATATATATATATATATACACCCCAGCATACGATTTGCTTTCCCCACCGCCTGGTTGCACTGGTGACTCATTTTAAGGCTTTCAGAAATCATTACCCCTAAATCCTTCTCTTCTGAAGTCTTTTCCAACACAGTACTGCCGATGTGATACTCGGATAGAGGATTCCTCCTCCCCAAGTGCATTATTTTACATTTGGAAACGTTGAACTTCAATTTCCACTGTTTGGACACTTAGATAGCAAAGCTAAATCATTTTCCATATTACTGACACCTCCAGGAATATCCACCCTATTGCACACTTTTGTGTCGTCAGCAAACAGACAAACTTTACCTATCAACCCTTCTCCTATGTCACTTACAAACATATTAAAAAGAATAGGACCCAGAACAGACTCTTGTGGCACACCACATGTAACCAGTCTCTGCTCGGAATATTCACCATTAACAACAACGCTCTGATATCTCTCCTTCAGCCAACCACAAATCCACTGAACTATCCAGGGATTTAGTCCAATTTTCTCCAACTTCTCTATCAGCTCTTTATGGGGAACTGTATCTGTGGCTTTGCTGAAGTCCAGATAGGCGATATCCACAGCACCACCTTCATCCAGCACTATTGTGGCATAACCAAAGAAATCAATGAGATTATTCTGACATGATCGGCCCTCAGTAAAGCCATGCTGGTTTGGATCCATCAAATTGTTGATTCTTAGGTGATCTATTATCTTCTTTTTTTAGAAGAGTTTCCATCATTTTCACTACTACAGATGTCAGGCTCACTGGCCTGTAGTTACTGGGCTCTTCTCTATTCCCCTTCTTGTGGATTGGTATAACATTGGCTGTTCTCCAATCATCGGGGACATCTCCTGTTAGCAGGGATTGGTTATACAGATCTGTCAGGGGGGCAGCAATCACAGATCTGAGTTCTTTAAGAACCCTGGGATGGATCCCATCTGGACCCATCGCCTTATTCAGCTTTAAACGGGCAAGTTCCTCTGCAACTTCAGCCTCTGAAAGCCTCTAGAAAACCTCTCCTGCTCTGGACAGTTCCTGACATGGACAGAGGTGGCAGCAGAGAGCACTGTGTCAGACTGGAGAGAATACACCACTTCCTGCAGGACATACAGCAGCTGCTAAGTCCTTAAATACTGGAGATTTTTAAATAGAAGGGAATTATAAATCTATATACCTTTCTGAAACCAAGTTTCAACCCCTTTAAGGGCATTTAGACAGATAAAAGCATAATAATGTAAGTTCCAGTGTTGCATTGCAGGAAGCCGGTGTTATATGATGCAGAAATAATTGTGCAAATAAAGGTTCTGCTTAATGAAAATAATGGAAAAAATAAAACAACACAACCGACAGCATAAGGGCTCATACCTGATGGATACAACCTCTTCCCTATATACCTGATGGATACAACCTCTTCCCTATATACCTGATGGATACAACCTCTTCCCTATATACCTGATGGATACAACCTCTTCCCTATATACCTGATGGATACAACCTCTTCCCTATATACCTGATGGATACAACGTCTTCTCTTATATACCCGATGGATACAACCTCTTCCCTATATACCTGATGGATACAACCTCTTTCCTATATACCTGATGGATACAACCTGTTCCCTATATACCTGATGGATACAACCTCTTCCCTATATACCTGATGGATACAACCTCTTCCCTATATACCTGATGGATACAACGTCTTCCCTATATACCTGATGGATACAACCTCTTCCCTATATACCTGATGGATACAACCTCTTCCCTATATACCTGATGGATACAACGTCTTCTCTTATATACCCGATGGATACAACCTCCTCCCTATATACCTGATGGATACAACCTCCTCCCTATATACCTGATGGATACAACCTCCTCCCTATGTACCTGATGGATACAACCTCCTCCCTATATACCTGATGGATACAACCTCCTCCCTATATACCTGATGGATACAAAGTCTTCTCTTATATACCCGATGGATACAACCTCTTCCCTATATACCTGATGGATACAACCTCTTTCCTATATACCCGATGGATACAACCTCTTCCCTATATACCTGATGGATACAACCTCTTTCCTATATACCTGATGGATACAACCTCTTCCCTATATACCTGATGGATACAACGTCTTCTCTTATATACCCGATGGATACAACGTCTTCCCTATAAACCCGATGGATACAACCTCTTCCCTATATACCTGATGGATACAACCTCTTCCCTATATACCCGATGGATACAACGTCTTCTCTTATATACCTGATGGATACAACCTCTTTCCTATATACCCGATGGATACAACCTCCTCCCTATATACCCGATGGATACAACCTCTTTCCTATATACCCGATGGATACAACCTCCTCCCTATATACCTGATGGATACAACCTCTTCCCTATATACCTGATGGATACAACCTCTTCCCTATATACCTGATGGATACAACCTCCTCCCTATATACCTGATGGATACAACCTCTTCCCTATATACCTGATGGATACAACCTCTTCCCTATATACCTGATGGATACAACGTCTTCTCTTATATACCCGATGGATACAACGTCTTCCCTATAAACCCGATGGATACAACCTCTTCCCTATATACCTGATGGATACAACCTCTTCCCTATATACCCGATGGATACAACCTCTTTCCTATATACCTGATGGATACAACCTCTTTCCTATATACCCGATGGATACAACCTCTTCCCTATATACCCGATGGATACAACCTCTTCCCTATATACCTGATGGATACAACCTCTTCCCTATATACCTGATGGATACAAAGTCTTCTCTTATATACCCGATGGATACAACGTCTTCCCTATAAACCCGATGGATACAACCTCTTCCCTATATACCTGATGGATACAACCTCTTCCCTATATACCCGATGGATACAACCTCTTTCCTATATACCTGATGGATACAACCTCTTTCCTATATACCCGATGGATACAACCTCTTCCCTATATACCCGATGGATACAACGTCTTCTCTTATATACCTGATGGATACAACCTCTTTCCTATATACCCGATGGATACAACCTCCTCCCTATATACCCGATGGATACAACCTCTTTCCTATATACCCGATGGATACAACCTCCTCCCTATATACCTGATGGATACAACCTCTTCCCTATATACCTGATGGATACAACCTCTTCCCTATATACCTGATGGATACAACGTCTTCCCTATATACCTGATGGATACAACCTCTTCCCTATATACCTGATGGATACAACCTCTTCCCTATATACCTGATGGATACAACGTCTTCTCTTATATACCTGATGGATACAACCTCTTCCCTATATACCTGATGGATACAACCTCTTCCCTATATACCCGATGGATACAACCTCTTCCCTATATACCTGATGGATACAACCTCTTCCCTATATACCTGATGGATACAACCTCTTTCCTATATACCTGATGGATACAACGTCTTCTCTTATATACCTGATGGATACAACCTCCTCCCTATATACCTGATGGATACAACCTCTTTCCTATATACCTGATGGATACAACCTCTTCCCTATATACTTGATGGATACAAAGTCTTTTCTTATATACCCGATGGATACAACGTCTTCCCTATATACCTGATGGATACAACCTCTTCCCTATATACCTGATGGATACAACCTCTTCCCTATATACCCGATGGATACAACCTCTTCCCTATATACCTGATGGATACAACCTCTTCCCTATTTACCTGATGGATACAACCTCTTTCCTATATACCTGATGGATACAACCTCTTCCCTATATACCTGATGGATACAACCTCTTCCCTATATACCTGATGGATACAAAGTCTTCCCTATATACCTGATGGATACAACCTCTTCCCTATATACCTGATGGATACAACCTCTTTCCTATATACCTGATGGATACAACCTCTTTCCTATATACCTGATGGATACAACCTCTTCCCTATATACCTGATGGATACAACCTCTTCCCTATATACCTGATGGATACAACCTCTTCCCTATATACCTGATGGATACAACCTCCTCCCTATATACCTGATGGATTGTTAGTCGGCCGCATAGTGTTACCCAGAAGGAGGGGTGAGATGCTGCGGTGGAGCTTGGTGAAGGCTAAGCAGGGATATTCCGCTATATATATATATATATATATATATATATATATATATATATATATATATATACTAGGATGTGCTGACTACTGACCCAGAGTCGGGGGCACGCTGCTGGATCCCTGCACAACACACACTGATTTTTGTGTTGGTTTTTTTTTTTTCCCACATTGATCAGGAATCCCGGCCGCCTCTCCTACACTCTTCTTCACCAGTTATAGAGAGCGCGGGATCGCTGGACCTCTCGGTGACGGCAAACGATAACAAAAAATACTAAAAACCTCTCCATTCATTCAATGGATTGTTAGTAATGGAGTGTAGACTGGAGGGCTCCGGCTCCCGTACATTATCCCCCCCCCCATAATCCCGGGACTAGGACAGTTACCGCCCCCCGTGGAGGCCTCTTCATGGAGCTGCCCAGATGGTCTCCAGACCGATCTTCCTCTGAACCGTATCCTTCACATGGGAACCTCACGCTGAATAAACTATTCTCTGTAGTCACATTCTGGGCGGACACATGCTGCCGGGCGTTCCCTATGTCTGGCCGCCCATTGTGCGCTATGGATGTGTCGGCCATATATGATGGGAGCGGTTCTCAGAGCACACTCAGCATAAAAACTTAACTCACACTCACTTAGTGGCCGTCATAAATGACAACACCAAATGGGTGAAGATAAATAACTACATTTGCATTTCCAGGGAAATACATAGGGGGAGATTTATCAAAGGGTGTAAAATTTAGACTGGTGCAAACTGCCCACAGCAACCAATCACAACTCCTCTTTCCTTTCAGCACTGCCTAAAGCTGAGCTGTGATTGGTTGCTGTGGGTAGTTTGCACCAGTCTAAAATTTACACCCTTTGATAAATCTCCCCCATAGTGCTTGAAAAGAGCGACTCTTTAAGAGTGACTTCCCTTTAAGAGAAACTTGAACCCTTGATATCCTCGTTTTAAGAGCAACTTTGGTACAGTCACTTAAGGAGCGACTTTGGCCCCGACCCTTTAAGAACAACTTTAATACTGTCTCTTTAAAGGTGACTTTAGTATTGTCCCTTTATGAGGGACTTATGTACCGTCTCTTTAAGAGCGACTTTGGTATTGTCCTTTTAAGAGCTACTTTGTTACCTTCCCTTAGGTACCTTCACCTATGCTACATTACTTTCTCACCTCTACTACTTCACTGGCTCAGCTCTGCTGTATCATGCAGGTATCGTCTCTGCTACATTACTGACTCACCTCTACTACTTCACTGGCTCAGCTCTGCTGTATCATGCAGGTATCGGCTCTGCTACATTACTGACTCACCTCTACTACTTCACTGGCTCAGCTCTGCTGTATCATGCAGGTATCGGCTCTGCTACATCACTGACTCACCTCTACTACTTCACTGGGTCAGCTCTGCTGTATCATGCAGGTATCGGCTCTGCTACATCACTGACTCACCTCTACTACTTCACTGGCTCAGCTCTGCTGTATCATGCAGGTATCGGCTCTGCTACATTACTGACTCACCTCTACTACTTCACTGGGTCAGCTCTGCTGTATCATGCAGGTATCGGCTCTGCTACATCACTGACTCACCTCTACTACTTCACTGGCTCAGCTCTGCTGTATCATGCAGGTATCGGCTCTGCTACATCACTGACTCACCTCTACTACTTCACTGGCTCAGCTCTGCTGTATCATGCAGGTATCGTCTCTGCTACATCACTGACTCACCTCTACTACTTCACTGGCTCAGCTCTGCTGTATCATGCAGGTATTGGCTCTGCTACATCACTGACTCACCTCTACTACTTCACTGGCTCAGCTCTGCTGTATCATGCAGGTATCGGCTCTGCTACATTACTGATCACCTCTGCTACTTCACTGGCTCAGCTCTGCTGTATCATGCAGGTATCGGCTCTGCTACATCACTGACTGACCTCTGCTATTTACTGACTGACCTCTGCTACTTCACTGATTCAGCCTTATAATGGTAAAGATCATTGCTTAGTTACCGTGACAATCTTACTCATGTCAGTGAGACAAAATTGTTAAGGACCTTCCATCTTCTACACCTTCTATTGGCCAATAGTGGACATGTGACTGTGGATGTCGTCAAGCATTGACTGACAAGACCTTAGAATTTCTATATTTTAGCTATATTTTGCTCAAAACCAAAAATAGATAGCATACCTGTCACCGCTGAGGGCTTCGAAACGCAGTTTGAACGGAGTCTGTGCGCAAAGAGGTTCGGGTTGTATTAATCACAAAGGAATAGCTAGAAGAAGAAGAAGAATACGGATTACAATATAGGGATTATTCAAGCACTATAATAAATGATAGAACACACAATAGTCAGTGACTATATCCCTCGTAGCTGTATATTGTCAGAATATCATATACTGTACAACAAACAATGGAAATGTAACTTACACGTAGTGACGGCATGTCTTGGTCAGATTTTATTTTACATCTTTAAAGCAAAAATTTTTTCTTTCAGATCAACTGGTGCCAGAAAGTGCCAAACATTTGTAATTTATTTTTATTAAAAAATCTCCAGTCTTCCGGTACTTACCAGCTGCTGTATGTCCTGCAGGAAGTGGTGTATTCTCTCCAGTCTTACACAGTGCTCTCTGCTGCCACCTCTGTCCATGTCAGGAACTGTCCAGAGCAGCAGAGGTTTTCTATGGGTATTTGCTGCTGCTCTGGACAGTTCCTGACATGGACAGAGGTGGCAGCAGAGAGCCCTGTGTCAGACTGCAGAGAATACACCACTTCCTGCAGGACATACAGAAGCTGATAAGTACTGGAAGATTCTATTTTTTAAATAGAAGTAAGTTATAAATCTCTGACACTTTCTGGCACCAGTACATTTGAAAGATTTTTATTTTTTTTTTGCTGGAGTTCCCCTTTAAGGGAGCATCGGCTTTGGCATTCCTAAAATTAAAACAACATCATGATTTAGTCAGAAAGAGGTCACAGACATCAGCTGATGCGGCCGGGGGGGGGGGGTTTATTATTAGACGGCGTTTGTGGAAGTTTCGGGCTAATTTCCTCGCGGACCACACAAGCATCGAGCTGCGTATACATCCAGTCTGGAGGAGAGACGCTTCATGCACCAACACATGTGCTTCTAGGAGAGCCGGATGAATAAGTGCTGGTCTGTGCGGCTAGAAACACGTCTGACAAGTATCAGGGAGAGATGAATGTGGGAACTATCAATAGACGATGCCCGGGTGTCCCCTGATTAATCGTATGTATGTATATATATATATACACAGAATACACCGATTACTGATCACCGATCTCAGGGATGAATCAAACATAGAAAGTCGTGGAGCTCTCCTGTATATCGGCTCCTGCAGGACGGCCATTATATACTTCATTGCGTTATATACGTCACTTATGTCTTCTATTATTAGAACCGCTTCTCCTGCACCTAAATCAGGGGTGGGGAATCCTGCTGCAGAACTACAACTCCCATCATGGCTGCTCCCCCCAGGTGTGTCCTCTGCCCCCCCCTTCTGGGTATATCCTCTGCCCCCCCCCCCGGGTATATCCTCTGCCCCCTCCCCCCTGGGTATATCCTCTGCCCCCTCCCCCCTGGGTATATCCTCTGCCCCCTCCCCCCTGGGTATATCCTCTGCCCCCCCTTCTGGGTATATCCTCTGCCCCCCCCCCCCTTCTGGGTATATCCTCTGCCCCCCCCCCCTTCTGGGTATATCCTCTGCCCCCCCCTTCTGGGTATATCCTCTGCCCCCCCCCCCGGGTATATCCTCTGCCCCCCCCTTCTGGGTATATCCTCTGCCCCCCCCGGGTATATTCTCTGCCCCCCCCCCCCCGGGTATATCCTCTGCCCCCCCCCTTCTGGGTATATCCTCTGCCCCCCCCCCTGGTATATCCTCTGCCCTCCCCCCCCTCTGGGTATATCCTCTGCCCCCCCCCTTCTGGGTATATCCTCTGCCCCCCCCCCCCGGGTATATCCTCTGCCCTCCCCCCCCCCTCTGGGTATATCCTCTGCCTCCCCCTCCGGATATATCCTCTGCCCTCCCCCCCCCGGGTATATCCTCTGCTCCCCCCTACGGGTATATCCTCTTCTCCCCCCTCCGGATATATCCTCTGCCCCCCCTCCAGGTATATCCTCTGCCCCCCCCCTCCAGGTATATCCTCTGCCCCCCGGGTATATCCTCTGCCCCCCCCAGGTATATCCTCTTCTCCCCCCTCCGGATATATCCTCTGCCCCCCCTCCAGGTATATCCTCTGCTCCCCCCCCCCTTCCGGGTATATCCTCTGCCCTCCCCCCTCCGTGTATATCCTCTGCCCTCCCCCCCCCTCCGGGTATATCCTCTGCTCCCCCCCCCCCGGGTATATCCTCTGCCCTCCCCCCTCCTGGGTATATCCTCTGCCCTTCCCCCCCCCCCTCCGGGTATATCCTCTGCCCCCCGGGTATATCCTCTGCCCTCCCCCCCCTCCGGGTATATCCTCTGCCCCCCGGGTATATCCTCTGCCCTCCGGGTATATCCTCTGCCCTCCCCCCCCTCCGGGTATATCCTCTGCCCCCCGGGTATATCCTCTGCCCCCCGGGTATATCCTCTGCCCTCCCCCCCCTCCGGGTATATCCTCTGCGCTCCCCCCCCTCCGGGTATATCCTCTGCCCCCCCCCCCTCCGGGTATATCCTCTCCTCCCCCCTCCGGGTATATCCTCTTCTCCCCCCTACGGATATATCCTCTGCCCCCCCTCCAGGTATATCCTCTGCCCCCCGGGTATATCCTCTGCTCCCCCCCCCCCCGGGTATATCCTCTGCCCTCCCCCCTCCGTGTATATCCTCTGCCCTCCCCCCCCCTCCGGGTATATCCTCTGCTCCCCCCCCCCCCCCCCCCGGGTATATCCTCTGCTCCCCCCCCCCCCCCCCCGGGTATATCCTCTGCCCCCCCCCCCCCCCCCCGGGTATATCCTCTGCCCTCCCCCCTCCGTGTATATCCTCTGCCCTCCCCCCCCCCCCCCCCTCCGGGTATATCCTCTGCCCTCCCCCCCCCCCACCTCCGGGTATATCCTCTGCCCCCCCCCCAATCTGGCACTGTGAGGGTTAATGCACAGGTGGATCTGGATGAGGGGTGGGTTCCCCCATGTGCGTTGCCCACAGTATAATCAGGACTAGCAGATACGCAGCAGATTTGATTCTGTGTTCAGTTATTTAGATCTAATCTGCAGCAGTAAATACACAGTGTATATGCCGTATATGTTTGTACCCTAAAACTCTGTGTGTGTGAACAGACCCGAGCGGAGCTGCTAAACCATCACGGCACAGAGTCACGCTGGATCAGCTACAAGTGGTCGGGAGGACAGAAGTGGTCGGGCGGAGACTGGATCCGCACTGCGACAGAAGGAGGTGAGCTGATCAGACACTTTCTTAGCTTGTAAGTAAAGTTCTTCCTAACACAATACTGAAAATCAGAAAAATAATTATTGGTCGGTTGAAATTATTTTTTTTTTTCATTTTTTTTATTTTTTTTATTTCATTTAGCAAATTGTCTCCGTTTCGATCCCATTTACTGTCGGTACAATTGCCGTGTTGTCTCTATTCCTTTGGGGCGCCCTCACACACACACACGATTTTCAGGCAAAAAAACCCATTAAAAATACCATCGCAGCACATGGCGTCTTTTCGACTTTCTGTGCTGAACGTTTTTCCTCTGCGGTCACATGACCAAGCTGCTGGACCAGGTGACAAAAACAGCAGAAAACCTGCCATATGCACAGTAATAGGGTTTTTGGCGTCCGCCTTCTCTGCCTGCGGGGTGATCGGGGGCGGATTAACTTTACCACAGGCCCCGGGCCCCCCCACCCCGCTGTAACTATGACAACACTAGGGCGTTGTTCATAGACAGGATAGATAATGTAGTGATGTCCTGATCTCTGCAAAATCAAGGTAAAAAAGCAGCGATGGTTTACAGATGATGGCAGAACTGCAGCCAGGAGACAATATACCACTGAGGGTATCAGTCTGTTTAGGCGGCCATGGGCCCCGGGCTATCCCCCAAAATGGACGTATTATCCGCTACTGGGGGTGAGGGGGGCCCTTGGGTTTGGTCCTGTGACATTGGGGTTGCAGGGCCATTTGGGGACCCCCTCCCGTTTGTGCGCTCGCTTTGCGGGGTTGGCGGTCACTGATCGACACAGTGTTGTTTTAGTGTAGGGACTTACGTGATCCAGGGGACCGGCAGGTGGTACATGGGGCAATATGGCTTCATCACATTATATAACAACATCCTGGCGTTGGTTTTTGCATATAGCCGAGAGGCATTAGTGTCAGCCATGGGTGTGAGGTATTAGTGTCAGCCATGGGTGTGAGGTGCAGCATTAGTGTCAGCCATGGGTGTGAGGTATTAGTGTCAGCCATGGGTGTGAGGTATTAGTGTCAGCCATGGGTGTGAGGTATTAGTGTCAGCCATGGGTGTGAGGTGCAGCATTAGTGTCAGCCATGGGTGTGAGGTATTAGTGTCAGCCATAGGTGTGAGGTATTAGTGTCAGCCATAGGTGTGAGGTATTAGTGACAGCCATAGGTATGAGGTGCGTGCGGCATTAGTGTCAGCCATAGGTGTGAGGTATTAGTGTCAGCCATAGGTGTGAGGTATTAGTGTCAGCCATAGGTGTGAGGTATTAGTGACAGCCATAGGTATGAGGTGCGTGCGGCATTAGTGTCAGCCATAGGTGTGAGGTATTAGTGTCAGCCATAGATGTGAGGTGCGGCATTAGTGTCAGCCATAGGTGTGAGGTATTAGTGACAGCCATAGGTATGAGGTGCGTGCGGCATTAGTGTCAGCCATAGGTGTGAGGTATTAGTGTCAGCCATAGATGTGAGGTGCGGCATTAGTGTCAGCCATAGGTGTGAGGTGCGGCATTAGTGTCAGCCATAGGTGTGAGGTATTAGTGTCAGCCATAAGGGTGAGGTATTAGTGTCAGCCATAAGGGTGAGGTATTAGTGTCAGCCATAGATGTGAGGTGCAGCATTAGTGTCAGCCATAGGTGTGAGGTTCGAGATTAGTGTCAGCCATAGGTGTGATGTGCAGCATTAGTGTCAGCAATAGGTGTGAGGTGCGGCATTAGTGTCAGCCATAGATGTGAGGTATTAGTGTCAGCCATAGGTGTGAGGTGCGGCATTAGTGTCAGCCATAGGTGTGAGGTATTAGTGTCAGCCATAGGTGTGAGGTGTGGCATTAGTGTCAGCCATAGATGTGAGGTGCGGCATTAGTGTCAGCCATAGGTGTGAGGTGCAGCATTAGTGTCAGCCATAGGTGTGAGGTATTAGTGTCAGCCATAGGTGTGAGGTGCGGCATTAGTGTCAGCCATAGATGTGAGGTGCGACATTAGTGTCAGCCATAGGTGTGAGGTATTAGTGTCAGCCATAGATGTGAGGTGCGGCATTAGTGTCAGCCATAGGTGTGTGGCGCGGCATTAGTGTCAGGCATAGGTGTGAGGTGCGGCATTAGTGTCAGCCATAGGTGTGAGGCGCGGCATTAGTGTCAGCCATAGGTGTGAGGCGCGGCATTAGTGTCAGCCATAGGTGTGAGGCGCGGCATTAGTGTCAGCCATAGGTGTGAGGTGCGGCATTAGTGTCAGCCATAGGTGTGAGGTGCGGCATTAGTGTCAGCCATAGGTGTGAGGTATTAGTGTCAGCCATAGATGTGAGGTGCGGCATTAGTTTGAGCCATAGGTGTGATGTGCGGCATTAGTGTCAGCCATAGGTGTGAGGTATTAGTGTCAGCCATAGGTGTGAGGTGCGGCATTAGTGTCAGCCATAGGTGTGAGGTGCGGCATTAGTGTCAGCCATAGGTGTGAGGTGCAGCATTGGTGTCAGCAATAGGTGTGAGGTGTGGCATTAGTTTCAGCCATAGGTGTGAGGTATTAGTGTCAGCCATAGGTGTGAGGTGCGGCATTAGTGTCAGCTATAGGTGTGAGGTATTAGTGTCAGCCATAAGGGTGAGGTATTAGTGTCAGCTATAGGTGTGAGGTGCGGCATTAGTGTCAGCCATAGGTGTGAGGTATTAGGGTCAGCCATAGGTGTGAGGTATTAGGGTCAGCCATAGGTGTGAGGTATTAGGGTCAGCCATAGGTGTGAGGTATTAGGGTCAGCCATAGGTGTCAGGTGCGGCTCCTCCCCTTTCTCTAGGTCTGAGGTGAATGAAGAAGACTTGTAATACCTCACACAACCAGGTGCGGTGCTGTTGTTGCAAGAAAGTAGCTATGTGTTTTGTTTTGTAATACTGCATAATCCCTTTAAAGTGACTGTACCATCAGGCCTGGGCTGAAGCACTGGAGGCGGGGCTGACTCACCCCCAGTGTTAGGAAACCCCGCCCCTCTGTGACACTACTCCGCCTCCAGCGCTTCAGCCCAGACCTGATGGTACATTCCCTTTAATGGTTCTTGTGTGTTCTTGAACCTGCGCTTTGGGTCTCCATCCTGGTGTAGGCCTCGTCTTGTTCATCTTACATTTTGGAGCCCAATTCACACTCAAAGCTCCGATAATCGTAGATTTTGTTCTTCCTGTAATTTTCTTCCGGTCTTTTCCTGCCGGGTTTGTCTGTAAATGTTTTGGCAGAGTTTAGTCCTTACACAGCGGCTTCCTCCTTGGCCTTTGCCCTTTAGAGCCCCTCAGTGTATACCGGGGTGAGACTACCACTGTCGCAGCTGTTATGGGGTCCGCCGCATCAGGGGGCCCCGTGGCCCCTTCCTGCAATACACTGGGGCCCCTGAGCAGTCATATACTTATGCTGTTATAATGTTCTCTCAGCAGTTTCCCACCAGATCCCAGAAGGTTTTTAACTGTTTCATGAATTGCTGATTTATTAATAACATTTTATACTGTGGAAGCTGAGATGCCAGGGTGCTTGGAGGTGTCTGGTCTGCTTGGGCTTGCTGGTGATGGTGTTCCCGCTCTGCCTGTACTTGCTGGTGATGGTGTTCCCGCTCTGCTTGGGCTTGCTGGTGATGGTGTTCCCACTCTGCTTGGGCTTGCTGGTGATGGTGTTCCCACTCTGCTTGGGCTTGCTGGTGATAGTGTTCCCACTCTGGTTGGGCTTGCTGGTGATGGTGTTCCCACTCTGCTTGGGCTTGCTGGTGATGGTGTTCCCGCTCTGCTTGGGCTTGCTGGTGATGGTTTTCCCGCTCTGCTTGGGCTTGCTGGTGATGGTGTTCCCGGTCTTCTCTTGTCTTGTGATTTTGGAAACACGGAATAAACTATCTTGAACCCACCATTCATAGGCCGCTGAAGGAGCCTGGATATTCCTCCTCAGATACAATAACCTGAACAGTCCCCAGGGGTCTGACCTCTGTACCCCCTGCCGATCTCTGTATTGGGCCCCGCCAGTGCTGTTATTGTGGTGTACCACCACGGGTGTTTCTGTTTTGAACACCCCTCGCAAAATCCTGGTACTTCAAAAGTAAAGTGGTGATGAAGTATTGTAAGGGTTTTGCCACTAGATGTCACTATGTCTATTTATGTATATATGTTGCACAGCTGTAGTAATTTAAGGGTTACTGCATTGTATTTTGGGATCCTGTACACCAATGAGAGATGCTGTTCTTTCTCTGCCTATCCCTATTCTCTATTCTTCTCACACTCTCTTCACCACCACTCACAGAGGTTGTTACATACACCCTGTAGGAAGTAGTCACATGGGGAGAGGAAGTGTAGTGCAGTTCTTCTCTGATTCTCTGAGGAGTAGCACACACAGATCACACATCCCTGCTGAGCTTAGCCAGGAGCCTCTGCCAGGTTCCCCGTCCGGGACAGACCAGCTGTAGTGTACAGACATGTATGGAGAACGCACAGACTTTTTTTTTTTTTCCCTTAAAGCAACACTTCTACTAACAATGCAGTGCTAAACACTAAAGGGAGGACAAGTCCAAGAACACCCCAACCCACACCGTGAACATCTCTAAAAGTACAGGACAGTATCCTAAAGCAGAGGAACTGATCCGGATAGAGCAAAGCTACCACAAAGGTCTACCTGACCATTCCCACTTCTACAGTGGAGTCACACTTTACCATCTGGCAAGTGACCGGTCGCGCCTCCCAGCGGGGCATCACCACACAGTTACTTACAGGTGATGTTACCAGTTACTCATAGGTGACTTATTCACTTTCCCTTTTCTTCTTCGTCCAGTCCAGGCCGCCAAGATTATTTATTCAGTCTATTTCTTGTGTCTGCAAGTTTCCTAGGATATACACTTTACACCTGTAACTGGCAACATCACCTGTAAGTAACTGTGTGGTGATGCCCCGCTGGGAGGCGCAACCGGTCACTTGCCAGATGGTGAAGTGGGACTCCACTGTAGAAGTGGTTGGTTGGGGAATATGCAGAGGCTGAACGTGAGGCTGATATGAAGGCTGATGCTTGGGCTGGGCACACGACAGTAAGGTTGATACGGAGGCAGCAGGGAGGCTGATATGGAGGCTGATGTGGAGGCTGGGCACACAACAGTAAGGTTGATGCGGAGGCTGATGTGGAGGCTGGGCGCGCGTCAGGGAGGCTGATGTGGAGGCAGCAGGGAGGCTGATATGGAGGCTGATGTGGAGGCTGGGCGCGGCAGGGAGGCTGATGTGGAGGCTGGGCGCGCGGCAGGGAGGCTGATATGGAGGCTGTTGCTTGGGCTGGGCACACAACAGTAAGGTTGATGCGGAGGCTGATATGGAGGCTGATGTGGAGGCTGGGCGCGGCAGGGAGGCTGATATGGAGGCTGGGCGCGGCAGGGAGGCTGATGTGGAGGCTGAATGTGCAGCAGGGAGGCTGATGTGGAGGCTGAATGTGCAGCAGGGAGGCTGATGTGGAGGCTGAATTAGCAGCAGGGAGGCTGAATACAACGGCCATTTCTCTTCTACATTGTTCTTTCCTATTTACAGGCAAAGAATTTAATTAAGAATGAGCAAACAATGCCTTGGTCTTCGGTCTCGGTTATTACATTCTAGAATTACAATCTGAAGATGGGCCGGGGTGATAGGGCGTTCCATTGTTCCTTGCACGTCCAGACTCCAACTTCAGAAGCCATATTACATTTTTGTCTTTGTTATCAGGGATTTTCCCTCTGAAAAGAAAGTTACACGAAGCTCATTCCCAATTGGACGCGCTCGCCGACTGTATGTGGAGCGCACGGCCACCCAGGACCTTCCTCCCGCTCCTCATCCTCTTTATGAGAATTGGTTAATCATTCATCGAAATCAGCGAGTTCAAAGCAACTGGAAGCTTTCTCTTTTTTTTCCTCCTTTCTCAGAGACTTTGTGTAATGTTGGAGGAAGCGACTGCGGCTCGGAGTATAAGGGGCTTTTACACAGGACGATTATCGGCCAGAAACGTTGTTAGGAATGCTCCTGCGGCTGATAGTCGGCCGGGGTAACAGTGACCAGCTGAGGGCCGCGCCTTCCCACGACTTTGCGTCTGACTTCCTGATATTCTCTGTGACCTCCATGCGGAAACAGAACATATTGTGGCGTATGGTAACATGGATGACGTTGCGGCTCTTGAGACTCCAGATTTGTAGCCCAGGCTAATAGATTCCCCGTTACGGGCAATAAAAGGCGATTTAACGAGACGGTTGTAATTTAATAACACATTTACAACCCCGGCCACATAACCATAAGAGAGAACAGTAATTACTCCGGCAGATGGAATAACCTGCAGCTCCTGATGGGGAAGGTTACGAGAACGGCCACTGAGCCACGTCCGCACGGCCCAAAGAGCCGGAGGCCGGAACAACGTGACTTTATGAGGCTGTGTAACAAAGCGGCGACAATAAGCTCCTTATCCCGGGAGCCAGAGAAGAGGAGGTTATAAAAGCCAGAGCGCCTGTCGCTGCGATGGAAGAGTCAGACAGAAACACCTTTGTTTTACTCTGTTTTACTAAATTCTTTACTTCTTGTACAAAAAAACTGAATTCTGGTAAAATTCTGGAAACCCCCAACCCACTCCCAGCATGCCTGAACAGCTAGAGCTTATCTCACATGTGCGGGCATGATGGGAGTTGTAGTTCTGTAACAGCCAGAGAGCCGAGGTTCCCATCCCTGGTATAAATAATAGATCAAATAGGAATAAAATCAGAGGGCAAAAAATTGCATTGATTATATCTGTTCTGTATATACATTGCATTGATTATATCTGTTCTGTATATATACATTGCATTGATCTGTTCTGTATATATACATTGCATTGGTTATATCTGTTCTGTATATATACATTGCATTGATTATATCTGTTCTGTATATACATTGCATTGATTATATCTGTTCTGTATATATACATTGCATTGGTTATATCTGTTCTGTATATATACATTGCATCGATTATATCTGTTCTGTATATACATTGCATTGGTTATATCTGCTCTGTACATTGCATTGATTATATCTGTTCTGTATATACATTGCATTGATTATATCTGTTCTGTATATATACATTGCATTGATTATATCTGTTCTGTATATATACATTGCATTGATCTGTTCTGTATATATACATTGCATTGATCTGTTCTGTATATATACATTGCATTGGTTATATCTGTTCTGTATATATACATTGCATTGGTTATATCTGTTCTGTATATATACATTGCATTGATCTGTTCTGTATATATACATTGCATTGGTTATATCTGTTCTGTATATACATTGCATTGATTATATCTGTTCTGTATATATACATTGCATTGATTATATCTGTTCTGTATATATACATTGCATTGATCTGTTCTGTATATATACATTGCATTGGTTATATCTGTTCTGTACATTGCATTGATTATATCTGTTCTGTATATATGCATTGCATTGATACTTTGTGCTATTTCTTTCTGTAAATATTACACAGTTTTATGGTTTGGTATTCATGGTTTGGTATTCATTTATGACTAATATTCACTTTTTAACACTTTGCTTACACAAGTGCAGTGATGAGGAGTCTCCGTACCGCCTGATAACTACAGCCGACAGGGGCGGATTAAGTTTACCATAGGCCCCGGGCTGTTCACCAAGCCTGGGCCCCCCACCCCACTGTAACTATGGCAGCACTAGCCTGGGCCCCCCCACCCGACTGTAACTATGGCAGCACTAGCCTGACGTTCATAGTACAGAAGTGTAGCCAGGAGACAGCACACCACTGAAAGTATAAGTCTTTTTGGGTGGTCATGGTCAGGTCCCCGGGCTGCCGCCCGAAACGCCCCTATTGTAATCCACTACTGGCAGCCGATCACCGGCTATAGGGGTTTCCTGCCGTATATGTCTGATCTCTGTGATTGGCAGCAGCAGTGATATATGGGGATGTCATCGATGTATCTGTGTAACCAATCCCTGTAGAGAGGACGGGGGGCCGGGCGGTCATTATATTACATATATTATCACAAGGCACTGGGCATATTTAATTATATTTCTTGGTGTTTTTTTTGTCTTTGGAGCCTATGGGCGGGCTGTGCCGCTGTATAGACGTAATGTGGCCATCTGTCTGTAAGGTCAGTCAGAAAATGAGCTTTATTTAGAGGACATAACGAATATTGGTTAATGATTAATATTATAATAGTCATATATTATTATCTATAGCTGTATGTAGTATGGAAATGTATATCGAGGTTATGTTCACACACAGTAAAATAAAAGCCAAATATGACCATAAAATAGGAGAACACAGGGGGAGCACTGAGAGGTAAGTATAACTGCTTTATGGTTTTCTATATACTTGCAACAATATATATAACGTTTTCCTAGCCGGATGACCCCTTCAAGGTCTGTAGAGAAACGGCCTGTGTGCACGGACTGGCGTCTTTCCATAGACTTTAATGTAACACTTTATTATATTCCCATACCCGCCAGCGCTGGAGGAAGTGATGGAGAGTAGATTTCTTTCTGTTTACCTCGTAGATAGAAGAGGCGCATGTAGGCGCAGCGGGAGAATGTGGCTTCTCTGCTAGAGATTCCAGTAAGGTAAGCGGCCTAGCTGGCTGTACCGCGGATATTTATGGAACAGCTGGAGAGGTAGGCTCCGCGTACTGTGCTCATAAACGTCTGTCCAGTCTCTCGCAGATGCGTCTTGACAGTCTTGTCTCGAACCTTGAGGCTACAGACATGGAATCAATCCACAATGCTCCATAGGGTTTCATTTAGTCTGCGGACACTCCAGATACTTCATCTTCTACTGAAGCCAATAAAAGTAGCAATTTCCAGCGCAGACGTTGTATCCAGCACCGAATGGTTCTTGGGATGGAAGGCGGCAGATTGTGCGATAAAATAACCTCAGAGTATTCAAGGTCACGTGGAGGATAGCAGAAAAACCTGTCAGGGTCATAGAGCTCATGAGTCGTAAAATCCTTCAAGTTTTCTCTCGTCTGCAGAAAGCTCCTCATTCATTCACTGTCCTCTACCTCTAGATGGAATTTATGGCCGTGAATGGGAACCCCGCTGTATTTTCCGTATCTGATCTTTAGCAGATGGATAGAAGGAAGCTCATGAAATGAGACCAGCAAGAAGTAAGAGTAATGACATAAAGGGTTAATCTGGAGCTCGGAGATGTCTTAGATATCCGCCTGCCCTGTTGGAGAACAGAATCAATCAATATCTATTTCTTTTCTTTTTTTTATTTAAAAACACATAATCAATAACTTATGCTTTTTATCTTTGTTATATTTTTCAAATTTTACAAATAAGTTTTGATCTGTTTTATAATGTAATATTATGCCTCGCTCTCCGGTGTCCGGTTACGGGGTCTCCACTGACGGCCGCAGCCACTTCCAAGACAAACTCATCTCAGGAGTGACAGCCTGCTCAGCCAATCGCTGGCCATGGTGCTGTCCCATCTCAGTCAGTGGTTGGCTGTGCAGGCCTGAGGAGAGTTAGGCGGCTGCAACCTACAGGGGACCCTGGGAGCCTGGACCGCAGGGGAGTGCAGAGAGTATATAGTATATAGCATGTTCATTATTTTTTCAAAAAGGACAGCATCATAAAAACTCTAGAACCTTGGATAGCCCCTTAAGTTTCAGCTGTATCTTTTGATAGCATTATTGTTTTTTATTGTTGTACCACCAGGTCCCTAGCTATGTTCTCTATTACAATTTACAGCTGTCAATCATCCTAACAGTTAACAACCACTCTGACAACCTTTGTTTGTTAGGAGGGCCCCTGACAACACGTAACCTGTTGAGATACCATAATCTATGATGAAACATCGGAGTAACTGTTTAGCTTTCCTGTTCAAGTGCTGGACCCTACAAAACATTCTCTCCAGTCTTCCAGTACTTATCAGCTGCTATATGTCCAGCAGGAAGGGGTGTATTCTCTCCAGTCTGACACAGTGCTCTCTGCTGCCACCTCTGTCCATGTCAGGAACTGTCCAGTGCAGGAGAGATTGTCTATGGGGATTTGCTGCTGCTCTGGACAGTTCCTGACATGGACAGAGGTGGCAGCAGAGAGCACTGTGTCAGACTGGAGAGAATACACCACTTCCTGCAGGACATACAGCAGTTGATAAGTACAGTGAGAGAAATAATAAGGCATGTGCAAGCAAGAAGTTCTACAAACATGACTGTGTTACACCAGTTCTGTAAGGAGGAATGGGACAAAACTCCAGCAACTTGTGGAAGGCTTCCCGAATGTTATATTCACTGGTATATAAATGTCCGGGCTGTTGTGAAAGAAATATAAGCGGAAATAGTTTCTAGTTATCTGAGGTTTCACACACTTTAAATATAGTAGTGATGGGAACTGGTGTAGGAGCGTCCGGACCAACCACTTGGGTTCTGCAGCGTTCTCCCATCCTGAGCACTCGCCATTTGACTCCTGGTGTTTGGTGAAGTTGGATGGAACCCTAGACTGTGTCCATGTTTTCCCTCGGATTCCATCCCACTTCTCAGGAGCCAGGATGCCGAGTGCTCAGGATCGGAGAACACTAATCCCAACTGACCCAAGAGAACGTGTGCAAGGATTCCGTCTCTGTGGATCCTGTTTGGCTTATAATAAAATGGACTCGTAGAAGATTCCTTCTGTGTCTGAGGCCAAACACGATCCTCGTCCTCTTGGAGGAGAGTGATTCTCTCTGAGCTGGAGTAGGGAATCGTAGAGACCAAACCAGCAGCTCTCCCCCAGAGGGAAGAGGACTGTGTCTGGCTTAAGGCCTTATATTACACAGGCCGATCTGGAGGAGCAAGCGAGCGCCAACCTGTCAGATCAGCACGCTCTTCCTCCTTGATCCCCGCTTACTGCTGGCGCTATTACATGCACAGACAGGAAGCGGGTACCAGCGCATGGGGGTCGGTCGCAGGGAGTCGCGGGAGGGGAGCCCATAGGAGAGAGCGTCAGTCTGCTGCCTCCTATTACATGGAGTGACAGATATCAGACCAACATTATCGTTGTCATTTTTTTTCAACATGTTGAAAGACGAGGATCAGCCGACATTGTGCCTGTCAGCGGAGCGTTGCCTTATAACAGAAACCATTATACCAAACTATAATCAACCATATTGGCCAATAATCGCTTAATGGAATGGGGTCTTTAGGCTATGTTAAAGGAGAACTCCGGCCAGATCTATTATAGAAAGTGCCGGAGAGGATAAAAGAAATAACCTGCTCCTAGCTCCCCCGCATCCTGCCGCTCTGGTTCCTGCTCAGACCAGGAAGCAGCCGATGCCACCAGTGCTGGAGCGGGGGAGGTAGGAGCAGGTTATTTCTTTTATCCTCCCCAGAACTTTCTATAATAGGTCTGGCCGGAGTTCTCCTTTTAACCCTTCTGTTCTGGCCTCTGGTATAGATGACGTTCAGCGGTAGCAAAAAAAAACAAAAGTGGCTCCGCACCAACAGACACAAATGTCCGACAATATTGGACATTGAGTTTTCTGCTCGTGTCCGTAAGTGCTGTCCGTTTTCTGTTAGGGAGGCCACCAGCTCAGGCAGCGTGCTCCCATCTGTGTGCTGTATGACTAACATTGTGCGGTATTACTGGCAGGGTCATACATGGGGTTAGGAGGTCGGGAGGGAACGGCCGTGTCTCTTACCTGTATCTGTCTTTGTAATCATCTGTGCGGCTGCGGAAGGAGCTCAGACAGAAGGCGACAATGTGACCGACTGGATTCCTGAACGAGGAAACGAAGCAATAAATGTCTAATATCAGCCGGACTGAGGGAGGAAGGATCCATAGCGCTTCATCATATCTCGTCCTTGTTACAGAGAGTATATAGTGTAATGACACTGTATACTGCGGTTACCTCCTGTACACTGAGCAGGTAAGAGCGGGGAGGATATAGTATAGGGCAGGGGGTCCCCAAACTCTTCACACAGGGGGCCAGTTCCCTGTCCCTAAGACCATCGGTGGGCCGGACTATAAAAAAATATAAAACTATAATCAAATCCCAGTGCAAAATGCCACAATCCGCCCCCCCCCCCCCCCCCCCCAAAGTAAAAGCATCCCTCTTTCTTTCCAGCCCCCCCACTTCACCTTCACCCCCTCAAGCAGCACTCAAGCAGGTATGTGGATTACCCCCTGTATGTAGGATCCCCTGCTGTGCCCCCATATAGTAATAATGTCCCCTGCATTGTCCTCCATATTCTAATAATGTGTCCCTGCATTGTCCCCCATATATTAATAATGCTCCCTGTTGTGCTCTCTATATTGTAATAATGTCCCCCTGCAATGTCCCCATATAGTTATATTGTCCCCCATATAGTTATAATGTCCCTATATAGTAATAATGTCCCCCTGCAATGTCCCCCATATAGTTATATTGTCCCTCTGCAATGTCCCCCATATAGTTATATTGTCCCCCATATAGTTATAATGTCCCTATATAGTAATAATGTCCCCCTGCAATGTCCCCCATATAGTTATATTGTCCCCTTGCAATGTCCCCCATATAGTTATATTGTCCCCCTGCAATGTCCCCATATAGTTATATTGTCCCTCTGCAATGTCCCCCATATAGTTATATTGTCCCCTTGCAATGTCCCCCATATAGTTATATTGTCCCCCATATAGTTATAATGTCCCTATATAGTAATAATGTCCCCCTGCAATGTCCCCCATATAGTTATATTGTCCCCCATATAGTTATAATGTCCCCATATAGTTATATTGTCCCTCTGCAATGTCCCCCATATAGTTATATTGTCCCTCTGCAATGTCCCCCATATAGTTATATTGTCCCCCTGCAATGTCCCCCATATAGTTATAATGTCCCCCTGCAATGTCCCCCATATAGTTATAATGTCCCCCAGCATTGCTACAAAAAATAATAATAATTATACTCACCTAAGAATGTCTTCATCTCTCCTGGCCTCCTATAAAAAGCCTCGGGGGGGGGGGGGGGGATGCAGCCCGCGGGGGGGGGCATGCAGCCCGCGGGACATAGTTTGGGGACCCCTGGGTATATAGTGTATAATGACACCATATACTGCGGTTACTCCCTGTACACTGAATGACTTGGCGTTACCTGGATATCTGCAGTGTTAGGCCGGGTTTACATTCACCCACCAATCCGGCGTTGTGTCCCCCGCGCAGGAGAAAAGCGCCAGAGATCTTTGAACTGATGCCATTCATATCGATGGGACAGTATGAAGCATCCGGCGTACTAATAGTGCCCCTGGAGCGCTGGATACACACTACATCAGGACGCTACTGCTGTACTTGGCCAGGTATTGTGATGTTGTTTGTTGTGTCGCCAGCACTGTAGTATTGTACAGGTGTCATGTTGGTACCTGTTTTCGGGCGGTTTATGTCCCCAAATGGTCAGTAACCTCCGGGAGTGTTGAGGGTCCCTTGGGCTCTTGTCATGGAAACCTGGAGTGGTAGTTGACCCACCCAGAATGTCGGTACCACCACCCACAGAGAGGGCAAAGATAAGCCAAGGTGTACGGTGTTGTGTATAGGTGCAGACAGAGGAGTCCCGGACGCTTCATACAAAAAAGAACATTTTACTGGATAACGTCGTATTCAGAAAAACAAAAACACGGGACACTGCGACACAACTGGGACAATAACTTAAGTGCAGTAATGTTGTCACAGTACAGGATTCCCCCTTTGTATTAAAACAGTAACACCAGTATTTTCAAGTGCAGCAGCAGATGACAAACCAATAACCAATACTGAAAAGGGGAAAGGAGAAGGGGCTACATGGCGGTGATGCCAGGAAAGCCATTGCCCACAATCGGCCTGGAAGCCGTGCATGGAAGGAATTGTGCGGCACTCGGCCAGTTACTGTGATGTCACTCGTGGTGCCAGTAGTATTTGTATGGCCAGTTTGTTGTCCCCAAATAGTTGGTAACCTCCGGGCTTGTTGAGGGTCCCTTGGGCACTTGTTATGGTAACCTGGAGTGGTAGTAGACCCACCCAGAATGTCGGTGCCACCACCCACAGAGAGGGGGAAATAACCCAAGGTAGACTGTGTTGTGTTTATAGGTGCAGGTAGATAAGACAGACAGTAGAAAAACAGAACACTTTATTGAACAACGTTGAAGGTGAACAGTACATGTAATGCAGTTGCTGACAGTGGAATAAGATCAGTCCTAGTAGAAGTAGATGCTTGTAGTAATAGGTGCTTTCTGAAGAGAATGAAGATTGTGGTGTCTTTCCTTGGCACCTGTCCTAAAGTTCTCTCTTCAGGTTCAGTGATGATGAAGGTAGTACTCTGTAATTTCACCACTAGATGTCAGTGTTACTTTTAAGTCTTGTTACCTCATGGACAGCTGATGTTAAGCAAAGAGTTGCTGGTATTGTTGCACCATGTGTTCTGTGTTCGCCTATAGGAGATGCTCTTTCTTCTTTTACCTATCCCTGCTCTTCACACACACACACACACACACACACACACACACGCACACACACGCACGTGCACGCGCTAGTTAGCCCTGTGCGGGAGGAAGTCAGTCTAGTTCAGATAGTGTGTTGAGTGGGTCAAGTCTAAGACACGTGTATGCAGAATAGACCAGAGACACTCAGATATAGTAGGGATACTGTAGAAACTATTATGCAGTGCTAGACACTACAAAGGGAGAAGAGTCTGGGATCATCCTAGCCCACACCATGAACCAGTCTAAAAGGTGCAGGGCAGTATCCTACTACACAAGAGGAACTAGCCTGAATAGAACAAAGCTACCAGAAGGTCTACGTATCCTATCTCGCAGTGCAGGTAACCGGAAAGGCTCGGACACTTAGCTTCACCCTGATAACTACAGCTGGGGTCTGTATCGCCCTATTAGGAAGAGTCCTTCAACACTGTAGGGCAGAAGGTGGTCAGACTATAGCCTATACACGGGTACAAGTATCTCTCTCACTCTCAAGTATTCTTCTAAAGTTCCGGCAGAGCACGGAATTCGGTTGGGACTCCCTTGACAAACTCCTCTACGCTGCTCTACTCTAAACTCTTCAAGCACCTTCAGTTCAGTTTAAGCACTGAAATCTGTACAAAGATTAATCTACCTGCTGCCAAAGTGTTTTGTACTATTAAGAGACTATTCAGTAAATTATATTTTTCATCCTTTCCTCCGCACCAGCACCTATACACAGACCTTGGGTCACTTTTCCCCTTTTTGTGGGTCGCATTACTGATAGTCCAGGTGGGTCAAGTGCCACTCAGGACTACTGTGACGAGCCCAAGGCACAAATCACAACCTGGCAGCTCACAGACCGTTTAGGGAACAGTACAGGCACAACACAAAGCAGGTACCAGCATCACACCTGTGTGCTGAACTAGCACTGGCGTCTCCATTATTCTATCCCTGGCTGAGATGTACAACAAAAACAACCAACCACCACAGGAGTGGCGTTACCAGCAATATCTAGGCATGTCACCGGTCGAGTACCACAGATGAAGTACCTTAATTTCCCCACTAGGTGTTGCTATTGTTTTATGTCTTGTATGCACGGCTGTAGATCCTAGGGTTAACTGTTGTATGTCACGTGTTGTATGCTGACTAGTTGCAGGTGCTCTTCTTTCTTGTCCTATCCTGTTTTTCTTCTCTCACACACACATTTAGCCTCACTACTCACAGGAGGGTTTAGATATAGCCCCTGTAGTAGTTAACCGGGTGAAGGAAGGGAGTTAGTTCAGTACTAACTTTTCAGTGAGAGAGGACACAGAGTCCAAGTTCCTGCAGAAGTTAAGCCAAGGCCTGGCTTTGGCCAGGACTCCTGGCAGGGACCAGAGACAGATGTAGCAAAAGACTTTATTCTTAGCACTGCATAACTGTAGTAGTTGCTTGTACAAAGTCCAACTTAGAAGAGAGAAGCCACCTAGGATAACCCTAGCTCATGCCAGGAACCCATCCAAAAAGTGCAGGGCGGTCTTCTGAAACAAGAGGAACTGACCCCAGTATGACAAAGCTACCAAGAATAGGTCTATGTATCCTACTGCACAGCACAGGACAAATGGGTAATCTCGAAAGTCTGCTACACCCAGATACTGTTGACTGAGGCTTGTGCTACCCACCTAGGACGGGTTCTACACAACTAGGGGGCAGAAGAGGTCAGAATATAGTCTAAATGTAAGTACGAGTATCACTTACTTCTCCTTATCTACACTTCAGTTTCAGCAGAGTACATATCCTACATTGGGCAGGGCTTCTCTGGCAACTCCTCTCATCGTGTGGTACTTGACCAGTGACTGCGATGTTGTTTGTCGTGACACCAGTACTGTGGTAGTACACAGGTGTGATGTTGATACCTGTTTGGCCGGTTTATGTCCCCAAATGATTGGTAACCTCTGGGCTTGTTGCGGGTCCCTTGGGCTCTTGTCACAGCAACCTGGAGTGGTAATAGACCCACCCAGGATATCGGTACCACCACCCACAGAGAAGAGGAAAAATAACCCAAGGTAGACGGTGGTGTATATGTGGGTGCAGGAAGATGAGACAGAGTCCTGTGCGCTTAGTGTAAAAATAGAACACTTTACTGAATGAAATTGCTGTTGAACAGTACATGTAATACAGGTAGTGCAAATCTTGACAAATGTAGTTGCTGACAGTAGAATAAACCAGTGCTTTGTAGGAGTAGGTACTTGTGGTAGTAAGTGCTTTTGTGCAGAGAAGGAAGAGGAGAGGGGTTGCCAGAGGAGCCCTGCCCAATGTAGAATCTGTACTCTGCCGGAACTGAAGTGTAGATAAGGAGAAGCGATACTCATACTCACATTTAGACCATAGTCTGACCGCCTTCTGCCCCCTAGTTGCGTAGAACCTGTTCTAGGTGGGTAGCACGAGCCCCATTCGTTGGTTATCTGGGTGTAGCAGACTTCCAAGATTACCCGGTTTTCCACTACTGCGCAGTAGGATACGTAGACCTATTATGGAAGCTATGTCCTACTAGGGTCAGTTCCTCTTGTTTCAGGATACTGCTCTGCATGCTTTAGATGGGTTCCTGGTGTGGGCTAGGGCTATCCTAGGTGGATTCTGTCCTCTAAGGTGAGCTTAGCACTGCATAACTGTGGTAGAGGCTAGCTCTCAAAGAGACTTTCCTTATGCAAGCATCTGACACGTTTATCCTCTCTGAAAAGAACTGACTCATTTCCTCCACCAGACTTCTTCCTGTATGCTGAAACAGCCAGTATGCAGTGCTGAACCCTAAAGGTGGGGTAACTGGACAATAGGACTACCTTTGTCTACGCAGTGGATTTTTCAGTCAGGAAAGTCACCCCCTAAGAAAAAACGCAGGGGACTGATCCCCAGTAAGGCAAAAGTGTGTTAAAGGGGTTATCCAGCAATACAAAAACAAGGCCACTTTCTTCCAGAGACAGCTTGACTCTTGTCTTCAGTTCAGGTGTGGTTTGCAGTTAAGCTCCATTCATTTAAATGGAAATGAGTTACAAAACCCCACCCAAACTGGAGACAAGAGAGGGGCTGTATCTGGAAGAAAATGGCCATTTTTGTGTAGCACTGGAAAACCCCTTTTAAGTTGAAGTACCTCACTGGCACATGCTCGTCCAATCAGGCATAGTCTTCAGTGGGAGCTCAACCTAGAGACAAAGACCTAGGACTAGTACTACCTCTCAGGGTGGTCACTGATATTGTGTAGGTAGAAGGTGGTCAGATATCCAAGCTATATCTAAATGTGGTGTGCCCAATCTCCGGGTAATGATATGTCAATGGTTGGAATATAGCTCAGCCAGTGATGGTACAGTCGTGACGCCAGTGCTAACTCAGCACACAGGTGGGATGGTGTACCTGATTTGTTTAGTGGCTGGCTATATTGCCCCCCAATGGTCGGTGACCTGCCGGGCTGTGATGGGTCCCTTGGGCTCTTGTCACAGTGGTCCAAAGTGGGAAGATGACCCACCCGGACTGTTGCTACCGCCACCTACATAAAGGGGAAAATAGCTCAAAAATGGTGAAGCCGTTGTGTGTAGGTGCTGGTGCAATGATCACTGAGTCCCAGTAGAATAAAGTGGTTTTACTCGAAGTCTCTTGCAATACAGAATAGCTTTTCAATAGGTGACTAGAGAAAGAGACTTGAGCTCACTGAATCTGTGCTGGGAGATGTTTAGGGCCGCATTCACACATTCAGTGTTCTGCACGGGACACAGAGTTTTCCCCCGCCCGGGCAGCATTGGTGATAAGATGCTGGGAGCGGGGGAACAGTATTCATATGCATGGTTGATTCATTACAGCGCATATGAATACAGTTCCCCCGCTTCCAGCATCTTATCACAGATGCTGCCTGGGCGGGGGAGAAGTCCGTTACATTCATTCCACGTCCGTGTACCATGCAGAACATGGAACGTGTGAATGCGGTCTAAGTGCTGAGGTAGAGTAGCAGTGCTGGTTCAGCTGAATGTTGAGGAGTTTAGAGAAGTTGAGAGGAGTTTGTCGAGAGAGCCCCAACCCAATGTACAGTAGTAATGTGCTCTGCCGGAACTTGAGAGAAGAAGACTTGAGAAGTGAATACTTTGGCCCATTTTTTGAACTTACTGTCTCTATATCACCTTCTGCCCTGCAGTGTCGGGTTACCCGTCCTAGAGGGTGACACAAGCCCCAGACTATGTTTACTGGGCAAAGCTAAGTGTCCGAGCATGTCCCAGTCTCACCTGCACTGGGAAATAGACCTTCATATGGTTGCTTTGCTCTATCCAGGTCAGTTCCTCTGTCCTAGAATACCGCCCTGCACTGTTAATAAAGGTTCTCGACGTGGGCTGGGGTGATCTCTGACTTGTCCTCCTTAAGTTGCTTAACACTGCATAGTGTCTGTAGTTATAGCTTGCAGAAAGGAAGTCTCTGTGTTCTCCATACACGTGTGTCTTTCCACTAACACACTGTGGACTAGAACAGACCCTAGGGGTTGAGTGCTGAGATAGGTAGGAAAGGAAGAGCATCTCCCATTGGCTGGCTCAGACCATGTGGTACAAAAACATTAACCCTGTAGTGACTACAGCTGTATAACATATAACAAAGCTTAAAGGGGTAGTGCGGCGGTAAAGAATTATTCACAGAATAACACACATTACAAAGTTATACAACTTTGTAATGTATGTTATGTCTGTGAATGCCCCCTTCCCCGTGTCCCACCACCCCCACCCGTGTACCCGGAAGTGTGGTGCGCTATACGCACCTGTCACGTGCCGACCACGGTCTCCGATCCTCAGCAGTGACGTCTTCTTCGGCCGGCTGGTGAACAGCTCCAACTGTCCCGAATGCCGGCCGCCCTCTGCAGCGTCATCCGATGCTCAGCCGTGATTGGCTGAGCATAACTGTGCTCAGCCAATCACAGCTGAGCACAGTTGTGACGCGGCGGAGGGGGGACGGGCGGCAGCGACTCGGCCGTCCGTCCGAAGATGACGTTTGGCACAAAATGGCGGACGGCCCTCGACACGGATCAGGTAATGTATAACGCACCAACACTTCTGGGTACACGGGTGGGGGTGGTGGGACACGGGGGTGATTCACAGACATAACATACATTACAAAGTTGTATACCGTTGTAATGTGTGTTCTTCTGTGAATCATTTTTTAGCGCCGCACTACCCCTTTAAACATAACACTGGCACCTTGTGGTGAAACTAAAGAATGCACCTATATCACCACTGAAGGTATAACTTTCTGAGCGGTGCCTAAAGCACTTAACTGTGGGACACCACATAAATGTGAGTAGGAGAAGTTCAAGATTCATCATTTTCTTCACATATCCGGGCAGAGTGCTGCACTAATTAGACAAGGGCTCCTACCTGGCCCCTGACCCCTACGCTGACCTCTCACACAAGTCTTCACTTCTATTCTGCTCAAGTCTAAGTTCTTCTATGATTATTATCAAGTATTTTGCACTAGCGCTGGTAACCAGTACTTTATCTTGTACTTGTATTGCACTGAAGATATTTTTCCAGTAAAGTTAAGTCGGGACTCTGTCATCACTTACACTGCACCTGCACCGCTGCATCAGCATCGCTGACACCTCTCTTCTGGATCCTTAGGATATACCACACATCCCCAGCACTGACTTTCTCACTAGAACATGACTGGGGATTTTAAACAAGCTAAAACCTTTCCCAAAGTTAAGTCATCTGTAGACATCTGTATGACAGTTCATGCCCCTCATCAGTGCAGAACCAGGTGCTGACTATTAGAAAGGACTAGAGAGGCAATGCTTTTCCTGAAAGTGAATCCGTCAGCTGGAATCTAAATCTGTTTACATTGCGAACTGCTGACGCTGTGAGATAGTTAAGTCATGGAGACGCGTGTTATCTGTCATAAATCTTTCAAATCAAGTTGTAACATCTTACTACCCCTCCCATCCCTGGGTAACCATTACAGTTTGCAGCTTGGGAAATCCTTTTTGGCACTTTGTACCAGATAATAAAAGTATTTCTCTATTGGCAGTGTGGTGTCCCACCACAGGTTGATAATAGTATGTTACACCCCTCGCAAAAGTCTGTACTTTAAGTAACTGTGGTAATGAAGTAGTACCTAAGTTTTACCACAAGATGCCACTATTGTATGTAAATGTACTTTTATTTTGCACAGCTGCAGGAAACTAAAGGATTATTGATTGTTGTAATCTATACACCAATGAGGACCTTCTCTTCTTCTCCATCTATCTCTAAGCTCCTTTCTTTCTTCTCCACCACTCACAGCGGACACTACACCTCCTGTAGGAAGTTGTCACATGGGGAGAGGAAGCATACACCGACTCTTAGTTAATCTTAGTCTGGTTGTTGAGCAGAGAAGACTCAAAACAAGTTGGTCCCTGCTGTTGTCTAGCTGGGCCCTGACTTTGCCAGGTCCCCACTCCAGAACTACAGTAGTCCGCAGTCTTAGTCAGGTTCCTGTGCAGAACAGACGCACATTGGAGACGCAGACATCAGTTTCTTGAAAGCAGCACTTCTACACACTATGCAGTGTTAAGCTACTCCAAGGAGAGGACAAGTCAGAGAAACCCCAATCCATGCCGGGAACAAGTCTAAAAGTGCAGGACAGTATTCTGATAAAAAGAGGAGCTGATCAGATAGAGCAAAGTTGCTAGAAGCCTATGTATTCCATCTTGCAGTGCGGGTGTAACCAGGAAACCTTGGCCACTCTGCTCAACCCAGGAAACAAAGTCTGGGGCTTGTGTCGCCCTCATAGGACGGGTCACCGACACTGGTGGGCAAAAGGTGGTATAGTGACAAAGGTCGAAACACAGGCACAAGTAAACTTCTGTTTTCAAGTCTTCAGTATTCTTCTACTACTACTACTACTACTACTACTACTTCTTCTAAAGTTCCGCCAGAGCACATTACTACTTGGATTGGGACTGCCTACTCCTCTCTGTAAGAAATATGATTATTGCCAATATTAATATTAATGCATACCAATACTGAGCAATAGTAATATTCCCATGTAAATTCTAGGGGACGGTCAGCAAAGAAAGTACACAACAACAGTGCGTATAAATAAAAGGAATTATATTATATACAAAGGCAAATGAACAGTGTGAAAGATAAGAAAACAACAAAATCATAAAACCTGCACAAACTAACCCACCCCAAATATGAGACAGTACATGAAGCAATGATCAGAAATAATCAGACAATAACCCTAAATCAACAATAATCAACAAACACAGTTACTGCCACCAGCTACCATAACAAGAATACAAAAATATAATAAACAGCCAGCAATATATCTACCAAGTCTGAACTCCAGTCCTCCAGGCCCAGATCCTTCCAATAGTTTGGTCTCCCCAGGAATCTCTCCCATAGATCTTAGCACCCGGTGTGCTAAGAGACACCAAGCTCAGAGACCTCTCCCTCTCAGAGACCTCCAAGCTACCTCCCAGGGTGCCCTCCAAGGTGTCCAAACCCTGGGTATTTTATAGAGATTTTAGACTCCCACTTATGAATTTTCCCATGGGTGCTGGAGACGCCGAGTCTCTGTCCTCGACCAAAGCAAGTTCTCTGATCTCTTTGTGCTCTCTCTCCCAATACGCAAAAGAATGATGATGTCATCTTATCCTGTACTTAATATCACAAGTAAACTTCTTCGTTTGCGCATTGTGAGAGTTCGCACCAGCAGACACTACGACTTCTTCAGGCACCTGAATCCTTCTATCTTCAGGAGCCTTTGTAATGTAACTAAACATAAACATTTCTCTGGTCTCCTGATTAACAATGTCGAATTACCAATCACCCCTGGTTACACTGTTTATAGGAATCGAATTCAGACTCTATATTGCTGACTGTTCTTACAAATGTCCAACATTAATTCCAAATACATAGAACCATATTTTATCCCCGTAATACATAATATTTGCACGTCATCACTTTTGTCATCGCTGTATATCTTACATCTCTACTACTCTGAACCTGCAGTACCAACTTTCCTTTACAACTCGAGACTCTAAGCACTCCCAGTACAAACTCCTGTCAACTGTTCTCCGCTCTACTACTCTAAAGGTCCTCAGTACAGCTTCTGTCTTGTCTAGTCTACAGTCCGCTATCAGCTATTGTACAAAGTATTCTCTCAGTAAAGAAGATCTATTTATGCTAACTGGACTCGGTGAATATTACTCCGGCACCTACACAGTAGATACCACATCCTTGGGTCTTCTCCCCTTTCTGTGGGTGGCGATACCGATAGTCCAGGTGGGTCACAACTCCACTCCGGACCACCGTGATAAGTGCCCAAGGGACCCCCTCACAGCCCGGCAGGTTACAGACCTGGGGAGAAAGGGTATAGCCAGCCATCTTAAAATAAAAGCAGGTGTGCCTCCATACCTGTGTGCCCAACTGGCACTGGCACCACAACCGTATACCATCTAGCTGAGCTATACTCTGACCAACCACCAGGGCCGTATTTACCACTATGCATCCGTGTTCCGGTGCCTAGGGCAGCACCTTGCAGGGGGGCAGCACCAGGGTGCAGGGGGAAGGAAACAACTTTTTTTTTGTTGTTGTATTTTTATAGTCTCCCACCTTCTGCTCAGACTTGCCAGTAAATCTGGTGTCTTTTCAAGGGGGGTGGGGGGTATGGTGGTATTGGTCAGGTCTGGTATGTTGGGGTTATCCAGTCACAGTATGGTGGTATTATTCAGGTCTGGTGTGGCGGTGTTAAATGTATGTCTTCCAATCATGATGCTAATAGGTGAGTGTAGATGGGGCGTATTCGAGTTTAGTGCCTAGGGCAGCAGCAGCTGTTAATACGGCCCTGCCAACCACCACAGTAGTGGCATCACACAGTACCATCTGGCAAGTGACCAGTCGAGCCTCACAGGAGTGCACCATAGAAGCACAGTCAGATATATGAGAGGTACCATGTGTATCCTTGTCCTAACAGTGACAGCAGTTAGGAACGTGCATTATAGCTGACAGATTCCCTTTAAGGAGAGTGCTAAAAGGCCCATGGAGATCTATAGGCTTCTTCATGTAATCGGTCATTGCCTCCCATTGAAGATGTCTCCAAAGGCAGCAGCATAGAGCCAGCCATTCCCTCTCCGGGAGAAAGATACTAGTTTATGCTTCTGCCCAAAATGGCCGATAAGTCTCCACGATATAAGCGCAACTCCAGAACGTTCAAACCTGACTGTACGGCATTTGATTACTGGTAGATGAAGTTGAATGCAGCCCTAGGGGGCCCGGGAACATGGATACAACCATAAGCTTTACGATCAGACTGAAGCACGCCGGAGTTACGGTCATCTCTAGTCTCCACACGTGGTCACCCTCCTATAGGCTAGACATTACTCCTCCCGTACCACAACAACGCTTCTCTGCTAGCCGGCACCATGCTTTGTACTGATGGCGAGCAAGAACCTGAAAACTATTACCTACAGATCCGTAACTTGGCCTAAATTGGCTTGAAAAAAATGGAGGCTCAGAGAGAAAACGTTTCTGTCTCTGGATGAGAACTACTCTGCAGACTATTTGTAAGGTTCCCGGTGAAGCATGGCCGACAGCTGTCCACACGCCTTTGGCCTCCTCCATAACCAGAAACATTGCCGTCTAGTCCCATGTCTCAGTGGCAGAAAGGGTGACCCTTTTCTGTACCCAATTCTCTGGTGCCGGACCCCGAGCACACGCAACTCTCTAACTATAAACTCCTGACATAGAAAAATCCAGCTGAAATGCCGGGATAAAAATACTCCCAACAAGGGGAAATGACATATTGGATGACGGTCAGGCTTCACTTCCCATACAAAGTTTTATCTTCATCTCTCCACCTTGTTCCTGTCCTACTGAACGGCTTCTGGCAGGAGTTCAGGCTCTGAGTAATCGCTCCGCCGGACACTGGCAACAAATCAGCAGGAGATTCATACGCTTGGATTTGCTGCTGGAACCACTACTGTTCAGAGTCTCTAAGTCCCAATTCGATGGGGAAATCGGCAGAGAAGACAATGACATTTCCCCATTATAAATGCCTAGAATCAGCAAATTTCAGTTTCTATTAATAAAATTAATATATAACAAAATAAAAATCTATTCAACGTTTTAACCTTCATTTTTTCATGGTATAAAATATATAAAATTAATTTTGGATTATTTGTTACAATAATTTTAAACCGGCATTAGCTCCGCTGCCACTTACTATTTACTAAAAAAACAGGGAGCCAATGACTTCTAGAAGATAGTAAAGACATCTCTAATAAACAAGAAATCATTATGGATCTATAGAGAACACAACATGAAAATCATTACACAGAGTACAACAGCTCAGTGACCATGAGATCCATGTGTATCAGCACCAAAGGAAAATCAACATATGGATTTACAACAAACAAGAATAAGCGTTTAAAGGTCCTTGTGTGGTGTACTCCACTGGTTGATGTGTCAGCTCAGCTGGTGATGGTAATGTTGTGACGTCAGTGCTAGTCCAGCACACAGGTGGGGGGATGCACCTGCTTTGTTGATGTGTTCCCCAATGGTCAGTAACCTGCCGGGCTGTGATGGGTCCTTTGGGCTCTTGTCACGTTAGTCCTGAGTGGCAACTGACCCACCCGGACTAAAAGTACCGCCACCCACAGAACGGGGAAAAACAACCCAAGGTGTGCGGTTAGTGTGTATAGATGCTGGTGCGTATGAAGTATGACAGAGTCCCAGTGATGTAAAAATATAACAGCTTTACTGAAAAGTCTTTCAGGAGTACAACACACTTTTGTAGAATAAACCTTTGATACAGACTCATAATACTTTAACTCTTTGTGCTTGGAGAGGTAGTTTTAGCGGTGCTTGTAGAGTATAGGAGAAGAGTTTGTTGGAGTCCCAACCTAGTGTAGCAATGTACTCTGCCGGAACTTGAGAGACTTTTTATAGTGAAATACTTGTACTTGTAGTTGTGTCTGACGAGTGACCCGTCCTGTCAGGGTACTACAAGCCCCAGCCTTTGTCCTATCCAGGCTAGTTACTCTTATGTTCAGGATACTGCCCTGCGCTTTTAGACATGTTCTCCGCATGGGTTAGGGTGTTCCTGGACTCCTCTACCTTTAAAGTTCTTAGCACTGCATACTGAACGTAGTAGTAGAAGAACTGATTGTGTCTAGCTGCATCTGTACACACCTGAGTGTCTAGACTAGACTGCACACTGAACTCAACTTGTCCCTGTCAGGGGTCCTGGCAGCATCCAGGTCCTGGCTTAACTACAGCAGGAACAGTAAGTTTTTGTGTCTTTTCTTTTAGGAGAATCTGGATAAGACTGACTGTGCACTTCCTATACCAGTGTCTCCTCCTACAGGGGCCTAAAGTGAACTTCCCTGTGAGTGGTGGGGATGAGTGTGTGGATAAGAAAGGAGGAAAGAGATAGGTTAGAAGTATAGAGCACCTCCTATTGGTCAACAATAACACCTGGTACACATAAAACATTAACCCACTACCTTCCTCAGCTGTTCAATACATAGAAATACAAAAGATTGACATCTAGTGGAGAAACTGCAGACTTCTTCATCACCACCTTTAACCTGAAAAGGAGAGACAAAAACTACCTGTGATGGGACACCACGCTTGTATCCAGCCTCAGCCTTATAATGGGAGTCTTACCGTATACAGGATAGTCAAGGAGAAAGAAAAATAAGGACATTAAACAAAGTCATTAACTTTATAACTAAAGATAAGCAAACTTTTTAAAAGCTTTGTTCGGCAAGTTTGGGTTCATCCAAATCGAACTGCACTAAAACGGCTAAACTATTGCAGGTGTTTGGCTGTTTTAGTGCAATTTAATAAGTTCACTCATCACTACTTACCTGTCCGCACTCACTTGGCTTCCTATAGAGACAAACTAATCTTGGGAGTGACAGCCCGCTCAGCCAGAGACGAATTTGTGTTGGAAGTGGCGGCTGCAATCGGTAGGGGACACCAGAGACCTGTAGGACAACACCGGGGGAGCATGGACAGGTAAGTATAGGCTGTTTTTTTTGTTTTCTAGATAGCAGCAGCAGTGTATTAAAATGGGCAGCCACCATCTTGGACCAGGTTTGTTACAAACTTTGCAAAAAGTTTGGCTCTGTAACAAAACAAACTTTATTGGTTCAGTTCGCTCATTTTTGACAGAATCTTGTTCTGTGAATATACTGTTGATGGTTCATCCATAATATAGATAATAAACATCTGATTGATTGGGGTCCGACTCCCAACACCCCCACTCAGATTAACTTAGACTTAAAGGTCTAGGGTCATATTGTCCAAAAAAACTCCTTTAACCCCATCTATAAGCGAGCACAATAAAGACTGCCGCAATGTGAAAAACAACATATAAAACAAAGCCCTATCTATCACAGGAAAAACAATGTAAAATTACATAAAGAAGCTTTATAATTCTCACATTAATGTCCGGTCAGGAAGGGGGGGGGGGGGGGGGGTAACCGGCTAGAAGTGGTTGAGGACGCAAACTATAAGAAAACAGGACAGTTCCTAATAGAAGACGACTGGGCACAAGTCCTTATGGTAAGGAGGAAGAACCACAGGACAAGCTGAGCGTTGTTGGGATGGACGTTATACTGGCTCCGAGTATGGCGGAGAGGCCTTCTTTACCTTTTTCTTCAGGTCGAGCAGAGTGGAGATCACAGGAGAACTTTGTTGTATTAATATGGCTTGCCAGTTGTTGCCCTCTTGAGCCTTTTCCTATTGAAGTGATATAAACCCTACGTGGAAGAGACGTATTAATATCAGAGGCGTAGTATGAACCTTGGCACCAATGTAAAGTCAGTAACGGGGGTCCCACCTGCTGTTGCTGTACAGTACCGGGTAGAGGGGTCAATTTGTGGCCTCCAACAGCGGCCAATGAGCGTCGTCCAGTGAGATCGGAGCCCGCTTGTGGCGCCTTTACACGGCACAGATAATTGAGCAGTCGGGCTGGACAAACAATCCCAACGTCGTTGGTGCAGCCATATAAATACATTGCTGTTGGCCTCATGTCCCCGTTTACACATCACTTATGTTGATTATGGGACTGCACACCTGTTTACCTGTATTTATAGACTCAGCAAACACCTTCTAGTGAATTCTAGGCTGATCACCTGAGGGTCTATATAGCCGCCACCTCCAGACCTCTCTGCTCAGTTGTTGGTGTCATTCAGTCCCCTGGCTATCCGTTACTTTCTCGCCACCTTGTGACCTTCTAGCTGTTGGGATCTTCTTTAATTCCTAGTTCTCTGCTTCGCTCCAGGCTGATTTAACGTCATCCCATCGTATTTTGAGGTTCGACCACAGTAGAGCATCTAGTTGTTCATTGGTGATCGCCGGGGACCTCTGGGAGATTTGTGCAGCCCATCCGGCCTTAGCTGGTCTGACCCCTCTGATCTGCATAGACATTTATGCTATGTATCTGTAGATTCTATCAGCCACCTTTTATGAATATGAACATGATATTGTGGACTCGTATTAATAAGCTTTGGGTGTAATTCTATATATCATTGTAATTGTATAGCAGAACTGCGGAATCCATCAGCCACTAATATTACTATAAGCTGTATATACCTATGAGCTCCATGCTGCTGGAATCGGCCAACAAACCTGTAAATGAAAGGTTAAAATACACAAACCACGATCAGCGTCCGGTCTGTAGCGTCCGGGGTTTGGGTGTGGCTGTATAGTGTAAGTAGGATATAGAGTATATATATACATGTGGCCATATACCGTGTTCTCTATGTTATTGTGGAGCCGTCGGCTGTTTATATTCCTCATTCTTCTCAACCTGCTCCAAGTTATCAAAATGTCACCAAGAAGAGAAGAAAAATTCCTATTACTGGAGGGAAGTATATACAAATATATATATATATATATATATATATATATATATATATATATATATATATAATGTATATAAAGGAAAAAGTCATTGAGAGCTCGAGGAAACTGGTCAGAAGCTCCAGGGATGGAAGAGGAAATCCCGAAATCCCTCAGAACAACATCAGATTCCCCGAATATAAACAGACGCCTGGTGCTGATTGCACACTCAGGTATATATATATATATATATATATATATATATATATATATATATATATACAGCTCAGTAATCTATAAGCTTAAAGCGTCAACATTGTTTGGAAAAACTTTCGATGGATCATAGAGACATCATGGAGTCAAAAGTTTTGATGGGTTCGGGTCTGAGCGTTCACACCTGTACTGATCAGGAGAAGAAGCGGGGAGAGGACGGTGCTGCAGCGCATCTTCTCCCCGCTCCATGTGACAGGATACCAGTCGGGCTCCATAGACTTACATAGGCGATCAGATGGAGCCCGACGGATCACATGACACAGAGCTGGGAGAGGCTCTATCTCCCGATCAGTACAGGTGTGAAGTAGAACGACACTATTCCCCTGGGACGGTCATCTACTTATTGCTTCATCCTTTCACCCCAGGCTGCCACTATATTGTACTGATTCGATTCCTCGTGCGTTGCACTACAAAGCCCAGCATAGAGAAAAGTACAAAACACGGAAAGGTAGCGGCAATGATCTCATTTCATAGATAGCCGGCGAGTTGGTTATTTTTAGTGTCCTATATCATCCGGCTGCGGATTCCGCCCACATAGTGATGGTTCAATCTGTTTAACCCTCTGGATGCTGCGCTGAGCACCTGTCACCGGCCCAGGAGCCCCGGACATCCAGGAACGTCCAGGAATCTCTGCATTGGAGCTGCTGGAACCCTGACGCGAGTGTTACTCGGGTCTCCTGATGCGCTGACAAGAGCTGCCAGTCTGCGAGATATTGCCAGACGTCCGGATGCTGGACTTTGTATACCGGTCAGGACTGCGCTTATTCTGGGACACAAAGATTGAGCAGAATCCATGATCGCTGCCTCTGACCAGTATAGCTGGATCTCCATTACACAATCCGCTCAGACTCCTAACCACCCGTCAGGTATAAGCCGCTAGGCTGACGGTTGTGTCCGGTTTATTTCTCGCCAAATTCATTGTGTCTGTTGTCCTCTGTAAATCTGGAAGGTTTCTCAGGAAAAAAACGAAAACCCGGCCGTCCTGTCACACTAGAAGCGTCTGGTTTGTAGAATAGAAAAGCCGCCAATAATGATGGGTTGGTTAGTAAATCTGTCAGTTGTGGCGGGTTTTAAAGAACACACCCACAGCACGGCCGCGACACACCCACTTGGCGGGTTTCTGGACAAAAATGACGGGTTTGTCTGGTTACATTAGTAAATGTTTCGGATCACTAAAAGTGAACAAAAACCCAACAACTTGCTGCCGGGAACAGTTGGGTACATCGGCCCCAGAATGTCGGTGGGATCAGGACGTCCCCGCACAAGAATTTTGATATTTGTGAAATTATTTTTGATCCGAGAGTTTTCGCACTCAGGATTTGCTTATAGCGGCAGACATTATATTTTTTTTACAGAGAAGAGTTTTGTTTTGTTTTTTTAACATCCTATTTATATGAATGGTATTTTTCTGCTGGCATCAGGTCCCTATAGGAAGCTTCCAGTCCATCACAGAAGAACGGACTTGGTGGGAAGGTGGCTGTGCTGTTCTATCCTGCAGCTCCCCATATGGCGGCTTTCATCACGTTGTGGTAGACTGGGGGTGCTAGGTGTTACGTTACCTGTCACTGGTCTCAGAGTGGTGTAAGCCCCCCAGGTCCTAACACACGCCCGCTAATGAGTGTAGGTCGGTCCCTGGCGTCCCCTGTAGTACAATGTAATGGTGCAGAGCACTTAACCAGATGAAGACACTTACTGGCAAGGTTTCTTGCCTCTCCTCTCCGCTCAAAGAAGTAACATGTTACTTCTTTGAGCGGAGAACGGCGTCAGCGGAGGAGCGCGCGCCCTCTCATTCATTTACAGCACGGCGGAGAGGTCCGCCACGGAATTACGCTGTGTTTACTCAGTGTGAACTGGCCCTTAGTCAGGAGCCTTGTAAAGGAGGCTAGGAGACCAGGATGGGCCTGTCTAGGTGATGCTGACCTGTCGGGTGACTCTTACACGTTTTTGCTTGGTTGTGTGATAAGAAGAACCCATAGTCACTAATGCTGGAGGAGATCACAGAGTGCCAAGTCCAGGAAAATGGCCCCAGGAGGATCCATCCAGGCAACCTTATCCCTTATGGTTATCCAAGAAGATGGAGTAGTAGTTAGCAGTGCTGAATAACTTCTCCATCCGCTGGGGATAGTCCTTGCCAACAGAAAGGATTTCATGAAGAAAAGGAGAACATGACCATCTACCTTGATGTGGAAAGGTTTGGTCCCCTCTTTGGTGGTAGTTGCTCCATTAGTGTCAGGCCATAATCCTGGTGGCAGGAACTTGTACAAATAGAAGCAGCTTGTTAGACACGGAGGCCAGGCCCTTAGAAAGTACCAGAGGCCAGGCCCTGAGAAGGACCCAAAGGCCAGGCCCTGAGGAGGAACCTTCTGTGGTAGTCAGGATCTGACTAGAACACCCCCATGACGACCTCCACCAGCTACTTATAGGCTAAGGCCGGGCTAGTTCCCTATTGGTGGAGAGCAGCCTGAGGTAACTCTGTACCTGATAGGTTGGAGCCTTCTAGAAGCAGCCTCATTCTCTGCACTTAGTGTAATAAAATACAAAGGACAAATTAGACGGAGACTTTTTGAATGTGCTGGCTGTTTTAGAAAGAAAATAGTGACATCTTGTGGACAAAAAGCAGTACTACATCTCCTATAGTAGAGGAACCCAGCAAAGAGACACATACCTCAGTGCCGACTGACAGAAACAGCCTAGCAGTGGCACGTGGCTTCCAGGACTCCTGCACAATAATTAGAATAGACTTCTCGATCTTTTTAAGTTAATAAAAATGTTGGTAAATGTGAATATTCTGAGAATTCTTGCTGAGGTACAGGAGGCTTTAGCCTTAGTTTTAGGCTATGTTCAGACAACGTATAAAAAATGGCCCTTGTGTTAAATTAAAATCTATGGTCAACGGACGGAAATAAATTACATGAACATTATTTTGACGACCATAGCCAAACAACGGCCAATGTTTAATAGATTGGGGAAAATTACAGCTGTTGTTTGCATTGACTTCAATGCTAATCACTGCATTATAAAAACGGCCGTTCTTTTAGTAAAGTCCGGTGTGTGAACATGTGAATAGTGACATTCCCCAGTGTCATTTGACGCATTTTAGTATGAGAATAATTTAAGCTTCAGCTGAAAGGTCGGTAACATGAGAAAGCAACATGGTAATTGTATGAAAGGAGCCGACCAATCCTATCGCATTACCTTCCCGCTCTGCTATCTGCCATGTTGTGTTGGTACAACATCCTCATAGCTGCGCTTCTCCGCCATCCTTGCCCGGCTACATCAGGCTTCTCTGCCATCTTCGCCCGGCTACATCAGGCTTCTCTGCCATCCTTGCCCGGCTACATCAGGCTTCTCTGCCATCCTTGTCCGGCTATATCAGGCTTCTCTGCCATCCTTGTAGGGCTATATCAGGCTTCTCTGCTATCCTTGCCCGGCTATATCAGGCTTCTCTGCCATCCTTGCCCGGCTATATCAGGCTTCTCTGCCATCCTTGCCCGGCTATATCAGGCTTCTCTGCCATCCTTGTAGGGCTATATCAGGCTTCTCTGCTATCCTTGCCCGGCTATATCAGGCTTCTCTGCCATCCTTGTCCGGCTATATCAGGCTTCTCTGCCATCCTTACCCGGCTATATCAGGCTTCTCTGCCATCCTTGCCCAGCTATATCAGGCTTCTCTGCCATCCTTGCCCGGCTATATCAGGCTTCTCTGCCATCCTTGCCCGGCTATATCAGGCTTCTCTGCCATCCTTGCCCGGCTATATCAGGCTTCTCTGCCATCCTTGCCCGGCTATATCAGGCTTCTCTACCATCCTTGCCTGGCTATATCAGGCTTCTCCGCCATCCTTGCCCGGCTATATCAGGCTTCTCTGCCATCCTTACCCGGCTATATCAGGCTTCTCTGCCATCCTTGCCCAGCTATATCAGGCTTCTCTGCCATCCTTGCCCGGCTATATCAGGCTTCTCTGCCATCCTTGCCTGGCTATATCAGGCTTCTCTGCCATCCTTGCCCGGCTATATCAGGCTTCTCTGCCATCCTTGCCCGGCTATATCAGGCTTCTCTACCATCCTTGCCTGGCTATATCAGGCTTCTCCGCCATCCTTGCCCGGCTATATCAGGCTTCTCTGCCATCCTTACCCGGCCAATGAGGCTTCTCTGCCATCCTTGCCCGGCTATATAAAGCTTCTCTGCCATCCTTGCCTGGCTATATCAGGCTTCTCTGCCATCCTTGCCCAGTTATATCAGGCTTCTCCGCCATCCTTGCCCAGTTATATCAGGCTTCTCCGCCATCCTTGCCCGGCTATATCGGGTGACGACCTTTTTGATGCCAATGAATTAGTGACCCCATACCAGATAAGTAAATAGCCGAGCACCCGTCCTATTCCCCCGCGTGGGCGGCTGCCGGTGTGTGGTAGATGCCAACCTGTAATGCTTTCTGTACCGGAGTTCTCACACTTTGCACCTATAATATCTCCATGATGACGTAGCCCAAACACCATCACGTATACAAGGTCTCAGCAATGACCAGTGATCGGCCCTCCTGGTAAAGGCCGTCTCTATGGATGAAACATACTAATAATGGGATTTATACCTAGAATATAATTCTTTTCGGTTGGAGAATGGAAGCGAATGTGGTCGGACAGATACAAAGCGAACATAAAGTGCGTACAGTGCCCGATATATTCTCATGCTGCAGCTCTATTACTTCTATTGTAATACAACAAGTTATGTTCTGGCAGATGGGTTTAGGCTGAGCCTTATACTTCCGGGGCATTCTACAGGCCGGTGCTCCCCCACAACCAGAACACTTTCCACCTGGGCCATTGGATTGTAATCATAGGACAAACAATCAGACTTCCCCCGCCTCTCATCCGTCCCACACTCCACATGAGGGGTCCAGCACCGTGTAACAGCCCGGGCCGGGGTCTTGGGATTATAAATGTGTAGGTAGCTTGAGGACTGGGGGCATCTGAGGTTAAGGAGCTGAATGTAACTTCTGTGAGCGGAGTTCTTCTATCTGAGACACAAACACTTATGTGTTCCTTATACCAATGTACCACATCAGTGCCACGGTCCTTTATTTTTAAATGCTGCCCTTCCCCCCCCCCCAGTGGGACCATTGTGATTAATGGAGCCACGTTACAGAGGTCATATGGTCACACTGGGGGGTAGCAGACCTGGCCAGGCCGCGGCACGGCCAAAGAACGGCGCCAAGTGCAGAAACTAGGCAGTGTTTAAATTTTTTTTTTATTTTTTTTTTTAAAAGGCCTGCGCCACTGGTATCCCCGCTCTGATCTGCTACTGTTCCCGGACTTCTTAGAGCTGTATCCAAACTGCAGTACTCAAATCCCGACTGATCGGACCCCAACATGGACTTAAGACCAGGAGTCTCACTTAACTGCTCCTGCCTCCTAAGATGCTTGTCTCATGGTTGTAGCCGCCTGTTCCTGAGATCGGGTCCCTGCACCCAATATGCAGGTGCATTGCTGTCGGCCATCGGGATGCGACAGATGCCAATTGGCTGCAGGCGGGAATAACACCCGTAATGCTGATCAGTCACCGGCTGCTTTCCTGACGGCACAGCTTGGTCTCGTCTGTGAGGACGATGCTGGCAGATTCTGCAGAGAGGAGTCATGGAAGTCTTGGCTGGATAGAGGAGGACTCCAGAGAAGACCAAATGTCCTCCCCTGGGCGTCAGCAGTGACTGCACTGTAATCACTTCTACGCTCTTCTCAGCCCGGGCTGGGTCTGGTCTCTACCATTTCTTGTTATAACTTGTTACTTTATAGTTATTACTGTATATTTACTTATGTCTAATAGTCACAGTATTGGCAATTCTGGTCCTGATATACTGGGTTTTATTCAGTGTATCGTACTGTATCGAGAGCGAGATCAGCACTCATTGCTGACTAGTGTAACAGTCTACATATAATTCCTAACCCTTCCTTTGTACTTAAAGGGGTAGTGCACCAAAAAAAAATTTCTTTCAAATCAACTGCTGCCATGAAGTGCCAGAGATTTGTAATTTACTTCTATTAAAAAATCTCAAGCCTTCCAGTACTTATCAGCTGCTGTATGCCCAGCAGGAAGTGGGATTATTTCCATTCTGGAGAGCAGGAGAGGTTTTCTATGGGGATTTGCTGCTGCTCTGGACAGTTCCTGACATGGACAGAGGAGGCAACAGAGAGCACTGTGTCAGACAGGAAAGTAAACACCACTTCCTGCTGGACACACAGCAGCTGATAAGTACTGGAAGGCTTGAGATTTTTTAATAGAAGTAAATTACAAATCTCTGGCACTTCATGGCAGCAGTTGATTTGAAAGAAAAAATTTTTTGGTGCACTACCCCTTTAAGGATGTGCATCCCTGTTGTCAGACCTGTCCGCGGCCCTGTTGTCAGACCTGTCCTCGGCCCTATTACACTTAGGAGCCATTTTGCTCTGAAATGTTCTGATTTATTATGTGATTTCATTGTTCCTCCTACCGGGAATCAAATGCTGAGTGTTCAGGTTCAGCAACACTCTCCAAAACCCGAACAGTTTGACCGGTCCGCTCAGCATATTACACACTGTATATAATATTCAGCAGCAATATAACACAGTGTATATAATATTTGGGGGCATCAATGTTGACCACAACTGTATTGGCTCCGGAGCCGCAATGTGATGGTTGAGATGTGGACATCTAGTTTCTTCCAGACCTGAGAGCTTCTCCGGAGATCATTCTGGTGTTTCGTTATGGCCTATGGCATGGCTCTCCAGACTGCGGCCCTCCAGCTGTTGCAAAACCACAATCCCCATCATTCCCGGACAGCTAAAGCTTTGGATTTGGCTGTCCAGGCATGATGGGAAATGTAGTATTGCAACAGCTGGAGGGCCGCAGTTTGGAGACCCATGGTCTATGGTGTATGATGACGTATTTAAGCAGTGTATATAGAATCAGCTATCTGGAATACACAAGGATTTCCTAGTATAGTAGATTGAGAAGCTTTAACTAAATTCTTATTTCTTGAGTCGGCCATAAACATTTTTTGTCTCATTTATTCTCGGGTTTAATTCCGACACCTCTGTCCATCGAGAAATGTATCATAAAACATTCCGAGCTCAGATATAGCAACACGTATATATCTACTGTCAGGATATAACCTGGGCCATATAATCTATTGTCAGGATATAACCTGGGGCCATATTGTGGTATCCCACCACAGGTGTTTTATGTTTTACAACCATCGCAAAAAGTCTCTTACTCAAAGCTAAGTGGTGATGAAGGTAGTTTATAATTTCACCACACAGATTTTCTATGTGAACTCTTATCTATTGCCCAGCTGAAGTAAGCAAAGGGTTAATGCTTCTTATATATTATGTACTTTTATTGACCAATGGAGATACTCTTCTTTTCTAATCTATCACTTTCCTTCTTTCTCTTTGCACACATTTCTCTCCAACACTCACAGGGTCTTTTAAACAGCCCTGTAGAAAGTAGTCTTTCTACACTGGGTGGGAGGAGGTGTAGCGTCAGTCTCATCTGGTTTCTTGTGAGAGAAGGACACACAGAGCGGATGTCCCTGCTGTAGCTGAGCCACGGCCTGGCTCTGCCAGGACAGTCTAGTTGTGATAGTGAGTAAAGACACGTGTATGAAGCAACCAGAAACACCTAGGGTCCATTTACACAGATTATCTGCCAAAGATTTGAAGCCAAAGCCAGGAATGGATATAAAAAGGAGAAATCTCAGTCTTTCCTTTATGACCTGATCTCTGTTTATAGTCTGTTCCTGGCTTTGGCTTCAAATCTTTGGCAGATAATCTGTCAGATAATCTTTCTGTGTAAATGGACCCTTACACTGAAAAAACTCTCTTGTATATCTTCTAGACAGTGCTAGACACTACAGAGGGAGAAAGTCTGGGATAAACCTAGCCCACGCCAAGAACCACTCTACAAAGTGCAGGACAGTATCCTGATATACATAGTAACTAGCCTGGATAGAACAAAGATACCAGAAGGTCTACATATTCTATCTTGCAATGCAGGGGACACCAGGAAACCTCGAACACTTATGGTGCGTTTACACAGAGATTTATCTGACAGATTTTTTTTAAGCCAAAACCAGGAACAGACTATAAACAGAGAACAGGTAATAAAGGAAATACTGAGATTTCTCCACTTTTAGGCTGGGTTCACACTATGTATAGTTCAGTCAGTATTGTGGTCCTCATATTGCAACCAAAACCAGGAGCGGAATAAAAACACAGAAAGGATCTGTTCACACAATGTTGAAATTGCGTGGATGGCCGCCATATAACCGTAAATAACGGCCATTATTTCAATATAACAGCCGTTGTTTTAAAATAACAGCAAATATTTGCCATTAAATGGCGGCCATCCACTCAATTACAACATTGTGTGAACAGAGCCTTTCTGTGTTTTTAATCCACTCCTGGTTTTGGTTGCAATATGAGGACCACAATACTGACTGAAATATACGTAGTGTGAACCCAGCCTTAAAGTCCATTCCTGGCTTTGGTTAAAAAAATCTGTCAGATAAATCTTTCAGTGTGAACGTACCATTAGCTTCACCCAGGTAACCACAGCTGGGGCTTGTATCACCCTATTAGGACAGGAACACTGTAGGGCAGAAGGTGGCCAGACACTAGACTAAACACAAGTTAACTTCTCACTCTCAAGTATTTCTCTAAAGATCTGGCAGAGCACATTACTAGTTTGGGTTGGGACTCCCTTGACAAACTCCTTTCCTCTACGCTGCTCCACTCTAAACTCTCCAAGCACCGCTACAACTACCTCTACTATATTCAGCACTTTCAAGTATCTCTGCAGCACAGACCCAGTTAATCACTATTACCTGTACAAAGATTATCTATCTAGTGCCACAGTGTTTTCTATTGTCCAGAGACTGTACAGTAAAGCCGTTCTATTTATTCACTGGGACTCAGTCATCTCTTTCTCCACACCAGCACACACTAGCCGCACACCTTGGGTTATTTTCCCCTTTCTGTGGGTGGCAGCACTGATACTCTGGGTGGGTCAATTGCCAGGACTACCATGACAAGAGCCCAAGGGGCCCATCACAGCCCGACAGGTCACCGACCATGTTGGGTAGTACAGTCAGCCACAACATGAACACAACCGACCAACCACCACAGAAGTGGCATCACCAGTAACATCACAGAACGTCACCAATCGAGTACCACAATATAATCTACTGTCAGAATATAACCCGGGGACATAATAATCACCACATACAGACAAGAGTAAGAATAGAAAATGTTATATTCCATTTCCTGCATAAAAAATTCCCTTTTCTTCATCCAACATTATGGGACGTTTGTGGAATTCTTTATCCACAATCTGCAAAATTCATCTGTAATTTGTATGTTTTTGTGGGAGGTAACAGTTAACTAAGTGTCAATGGTTGGCGATAAACTGATTACTGATTGGTATTTGTTTGGGGATTTGCTGATGTTACTGAATTTTTTCCTCTGTAAAAATTACAGATTTGCAAAAATGACCGACGTTGGTGTAGAATCTGTGCGGCAATTCTGGTCCATACTAGAGCTTGTCGGTAATTTTTGCGGATCCGTAAAACTACGGACAGTGTGACCGGCCCAATAGAAATCAATGGGCAATAAATGTGTCCGTAATTACAGATCCACGATTATGGACAAACTTCTGGAATGTGTTACTGTAGCCTTAGGCTATGTTCATACAATGCACAATCTTTTAAAAGAACAGCCGCTGTTTTTAATTAAAACAGGAGCTGTTCTTTTCAGCCTGGGCGGAATTGCGTTGAAATCAATGCCGCCCATTTTTAAGATTTTTTATTTTTTTTAAAAGAGTAAATAAAACCGCAGCAGCTAAATTGGATCTAGATGTAACTGACCTGCAGGATACAGATGTCGGTTTTACCATAACTGGGTATGGAGTTTTATCGTGAGGCTTTAGAGACCCGTATCTCGGTTACAGGCTCGATATTGGAAAACAGTCACAATGGAGACCAGGGATAGAACGGGAGGGATAATGCGCGGGAATAGGATTTCACCGATTTGGTTATTTTGCAAAACTAAAAGAACATCATGAGTAAATGTGACCATTTGGTCTCCCGGTAAAATATGTGAACGACTTTAGCTGCCAAGACTTCACGCACCTCTCTGGGACGTCCCGCTGCTTTCTGTCAGCAGTGCGCATCTCGCAGACGGCTCGGCCATCTTCTCTCCGGCTGACCCATGATTAGTTGCAGGTGTTGGTGATTTCAGTTGGACAGTAAAGCAAAACTTGACTTTTTCAAGGAAGATTCTAAACTAATGTGATAGCCACTAACTATATGGACTACAATTCCAGCAAGAATGCAGTGTGAACCCGGCTTTACACCAGAAATTGGCGTGTATTGTAACTTAAACCAATACCAGCCCATAACTGTTGCAGATTTCTCTGTGACAAAGAAAGCCGCTGAGGTTAAAGAACTGGTCTTATGTCCAGTTTGTCCAGTCCCATTGTATAATCAAGGCCCCATGAAACCCAGTTGTTACTGTTGAGAAATACGACCAGTGGGCCACCATTTCTGCAATGGAATGGCGCCTACATTAACGTTCTACACAGAAGATCCAGGGGGAGAGCCGTCCCCTTATCTAATTTTTTTACATTGCTTTCTGAATTCCTGAACAATTTTACTTCTCATTTCTAAAATCACCATGGTCATGTCTTGGAGGTGGGGGTGGGCTCTGATATGTTCCTGCACAATATATTATTAAAGCAGACAGGAAAACCTGAGTGTAAATAAGTGCATGGCTCAGTAGTCATCATGATTCTGGCCAAATCTTTATTTTATTTTAATAGCCCTCTCCAGTACTGGGATATAAGCCCGGTCACAAATGGGGCTCAAGAGCCCAGGGTGTTCCCCAGCTTGGTTAAAGCCCAGGTAAGTCCAACCCATGTCATTTAGATCTAGTGGCTGTCAGTCAAATGGGGTAGAGGGATCCTAATAGGGTGACACAAGCCCCAGTCTTGTTTACCTGGGCGTAGCTAAGTGTCCAAGCGCTCCCGGTTTCACCTGCATTGTGAGATAGGATGTGTAAACCCTCTGGTTGCTTTGCCCTATCCAGGCTAGTTCCTTTGTAGACTATGATACTGCCCTGCATTTTGTAGAGTGGTTCTCGGCGAGGACTGAGATGATCCCCGACTTTTCTCCCTCTAGAATGTGTCTAGTACTATATAGTAGATATACACTCAGCGGCCACTTTATTAGGTACACCATGCTAGTAATGGGTTGGACCCCCTTTTGCCTTCAGAACTGCCGCAATTCTTGGTGGCATAGATACAACAAGGTGCTGGAAGCTTCCTCAGAGGTTTTGGTCCATATTGACATGATGGCATCACACAGTTGCCGCAGATTTGTCGGCTGCACATCCATGATGCCAATCTCCCGTTCCACCACATCCCAAAGATGCTCTATTGGATTGAGATCTGGTGACTGTGGAGGCCATTGGAGTACAGTGACCTCATTGTCATGTTCAAGAAACCAGTCTGAGATGATTCTAGCTTTATGACATGGCGCATTATCCTGCTGAAAGTCGCCATCAGATGTTGGGTCCATTGTGGTCATAAAGGGATGGACATGGTCAGCAACAATACTCAGGTAGGCTGTGGCGTTGCAACCATGCTCAATTGGTACCAAGGGGCCCAAAGAGTGCCAAGAAAATATTCCCCACACCATGACACCACCACCACCAGCCTGAACTGTTGATACAAGGCAGGATGGATCCATGCTTTCATGTTGTTGACGCCAAATTCTGACCCTACCATCCGAATGTCGCAGCAGAAATCGAGACTCATCAGACCAGGCAACGTTTTTCCAATCGTCTACTGTCCAATTTCGATGAGCTTGTGCAAATTGTAGCCTCAGTGTCCTGTTCTTAGCTGAGCGGAGTGGCCCCCGGTGTGGTCTTCTGCTGCTGTAGCCCATGTGCCTCAGAGTTGGCCGTACTGTGCGTTCAGAGATGCTCTTCTGCCTACCTTGGGTGTAACGGTTGGCTATTTGAGTCACTGTTGCCTTTCTATCAGCTGGAACCAGTCTGCCCATTCTCCTCTGACCTCTGGCATCAACAAGGCATTTCCGCCCACAGAACGGCCGCTCACTGGATGGTTTTTCTTTTTCGGACCATTCTCTGTAAACCCTAGAGATGGTTGTGCGTGAAAATCCCAGTAGATCAGCAGTTTCTGAAATACTCAGACCAGCCCTTCTGGCACCAACAACCATGCCACGCTCAAAGGCCCTCAAATCACCTTTCTTCCCCATACTGATGCTCGGTTTGAACTGCAGGAGATTGTCTTGACCATGTCTACATGCCTAAATGCACTGAGTTGCCGCCATGTGATTGGCTGATTAGAAATTAAGTGGTAACGTGCAGTTGGACAGGTGTACCTAATAAAGTGGCCGGTGAGTGTAGATAGAATGTAAGAACTGAGTGTCTCTGACTGCTTCGTACACATTTCATGGACTAGGCTAAGACTGTCCCGGACAAGGGTCCTTGCAAAGCCAGGCCCTGGCTAGACTACAACAAGGACATCTGCTCTGTGCGTCCTTCTCCCACGGGAAACCAGATAAGACTCACTAGCTGATGCTACACTTCCTCCCACCTAGTGACTACTTCCTACAGGGGTGTACAAGGGGCCCTGTGAGTAGTGGGGAGGAATGTGTGCAAAGAAGAGAAGGACAGTGATAGGCTAGAAAAGAAAAGTATCTCCATTGGACAATAAAACTCATAATATAATAGAGACAGTAACCCTTTGTCTACTTCAGCTGTGTGACAGATAAGAGCGTACACAGAAAACACTGACATCTAGTGTTGAAATTTACAAATTACCTTCAGCACCAACTGACTTTGACTAAAGGCTTTTGCGACAGGTGCAGCATAAGGAACACCCATAGTGAGACACCACAACTTTATTAGTTACCCGGATAACCCCTTTAATATCTTAAAACAGCTTTGACTATTATGAAACATCTAGTTGAAAAAAGAGAGAATTTAGAACTTGTGCGAGGTGGGGCAACGTTTGTGAAGATGTCCCCCAAGCTCCTAATGTGACACTGACAAATGACTGAGACCTCAGCAGTCAGAGTTGTTCCCAGACGCTGCGCACTCATTAGCTTTACAAATATAGAATTGCTCAAAAGAACCAATTTCCCCCGAGTTTTGTTGACAAGTGAAACAAATGACACAGGAGCGGCCCTTGCGGTTGCACATACAGTAAACTCTGCTTTGTCGCTTTCCTCCGGGACTTCTCAAGGACTTTTCCAATGTATTTTGGGAGTGACTGTGAGATCATTTTACAAACAACCACAGACGACCATTGAGCGGCTCCTTCTATGCAGTCACACATGTCCTGACTAGACGGGACTATAAGTCAGCCGGGACCTCAGCAGGTGGCAGATGGGACAAGGTCATTAGGACGGGACGTGAGTAAATGAACTAATGTAAATAGTATTGGAGGGGAGAATGCTAATGAGCTCCATCCACTTCAGCAGCGAGGTACAGGACCGCTCACACACCCGAACATCAAGCCAAACGATATTCTACAATCCCCATCATATCACCGCCAGAGGTCGGACTGTACCTGCACCACATCTATCATGGGGATAAGCTTCCACCATCCGGCATTTGGCTTCATTAGGTCATATTTTCCTTGGCGCCATTACATGTTCTCATGGCGTCTCTCCACTAATCCTCATTGAGATATATTGGTGGAATTAATAAATCAATAACATTAACTATATTGACATTAAGCAAAATTAACTCTTACTGCTCCATAGATAACGTAACGGGAAGCTACCACACCATGGCCCCAAGATCCATCTACTCTAATGTGCGCATAGTCTGTCGTGTGTCTGCCAATCCCATCATTAACCCCTTGATTTCTGCGGTCAGTCCTAATCTTTCAGTGTCTCCTTGCTGTTTTTTTCTGGTATTTATCTCTGAAGTCTGTGCTGCTAAATTACTATTGATGGATAATTGAACATTCAGTATAACTAAGGGCCCTATTCCACAGTAACGATGATCGGCCCCATTTGGCCCGATTCGGACAATTATCGTTTGGTGAAATAGAGAGACCGATCAGCTGATGATCGTGTCATTGGCTGATCGTTCATTGAGGGCCAGACCTAAAATCATCGTTCCCCCACTGCGCATCGCTACGGTTGAAGAGCGGTGCGCGGTGGGCGACCGACGATTTGACGAGCAGCATCATCATACATTACCTGTCAGGTCTTCTCCGCGCTGTCTTCATCCCCGGGTCCCGCGCGCTCTATCTTCAGAATGGCTGGTCAGCTGACGGAGCGCTCAGCCAATTACAGGCCGGGACCGCCGCGGCCTGTGATTGGCTGAGTTTGGCCAGTCAGCTGACCGGCCATTCTGAAGATAGAGCGCGCGGGACCCGGGGATGAAGACAGCGCGGAGAAGACCTGACAGGTAATGTATTATGATGCAAGGACATCGGTAAGGACATTGCCCCAGGAAGGAACGTGCAGGTTGGGTTCCCCTTAACGTCACTTCATGGCAGCAGCCAGTTGTTACGGGGATTGTCCAGAGATTTTATTTTTCTTCCCGGAGGGATATCTGGCTACTCCTGTGTTTTGAGACATTTTGATGAGGCTCCACGGGCTCTTCTTTTGCATAGGAGAAGGTTACACAGATTAGTGAATTCTATTTAAAAATGTCCAGTGCTTATCAGCTGCTGTATGTCCTGCAGGAAGTGGTGTATTTTCTCACTAGTGTGACACAGTGCTCTCTGCTGCCACCTCTGTCCATGTCAGGAACTGTCCAGAGCAGGAGAGGTTTTCTATGGGGATTTGCTGCTGCTCTGGACAGTTCCTGACATGGACAGAGGTGGCAGCAGAGAGCACTGTGTCAGACTGGAGAGAATACACCACTTCCTGCAGGATATACAGCAGCTGATAAACACTGGACATTTTTGAATAGAATTCGCAAATCTGTGTAACTTTCTGAACCAGTTGATTAGATTTTTTTCCCCCAATGGAGTTCCCCTTTAAAGAGCCAACAGTGCCTGATTCTACACCCTTCCCCGTTTTCTGCTACGTCGTCTTGTTTCCACGATATGTGGGTTTATATTTTGTCAATTAAGGGAAAAGAGAGATGTTTGTGAAGCTAATTTAACATTAGGATGAATATTAGGTGATGGGTGATTATACAGTCAGGGGGAGTGAATGTTTTACATCATTAAGGGCCGTCAAATCTGGGGGGGGGGGAGGGGGGTGTTAGGGCCGCCTTATACTAAGGAAGCAATTGATGTTTAAAGCAGAAATTAAATACACAGAATTATGTACTTGTACTGAATATTCTCCCTTTAAATGTTATATTTTCTAGGTGTAAGCTTCCATGGTGATGGACTTATTAGTATATCTTTCTAGTAGTTACAGCTCCATTTTCCTCATACACGGCCTTTAGACCCCTGCAGATAGCTACAGGCAGCCCCACTTTCATCTTTATTAGTTCATCATCCACCACTAGATGGAGCTAATGCAGTAAGAAGGGCCGGCTCCAGGTTTTTGTGGGCCCTTGGGGGACAGAGCCTCAGCGGGCCCCTCATTCATCCACTACGCACAGTCACTTCACCACTAACATACACACATTACTGACTGACACAGCACTTACAGCTCAGTCTTTTCCCTCTTCCTCTCTGTCAGGCCGATCTCCACACTGAGGTTGAGGACCAGCGGGTCATGTGATCAGCTCCTTCACCCTTTTCTCTGTGCAAGTCCTGCTCCTTCTCCTGTGTCTTCTGATGTTCAGCCCTCTCACCCTGCACTACAGTAAGCAGGCTGCACATAGGAACACAGAGCCCTCTCCCTCTTTGGGCCCCGACAATTGCCCGGGTAAGCCCTGTGCTGACGCCGGCCCTGGCAGTAAGTTGGAGCCAGTTGCCCCTGGTTGTAACTGTAGGCAGCAAGAGATATATGGAAATATATATACAGCAGTACCTTGGTTTAAGAGTAACTTGGATTGAGAGCGTTTTGCAAGAAGAGATCACAGTTTTTCAATATAGTGACTTGGTGTAAGAGCATTGCTTTGGTGTAAGAGCTCCCTGTACTGGGTGGGAGGGGGAGTGGGGGAGTGGGGGAGGGGCATGGTCTGCATAGCGCAGTGCTTCTCAATCCCAGTCCTCAGGCCTCACCAACAGGTCATGTTTTGAGGATTTCCTTAGTATTTCACAGGTGATATAATTATACTCAGTGTGTCAGGTATTATCACAGGTGTCTTTGTATGGGAAATCCTCAAAACATGTCCTGTTGGTGAGGCCCGAGGACTGGATTTGAGAAGCACTGGCATAGCAGGGTCTACAGCCCTGTACTCTGACCCAGGAAGTCTCCCTCACCTTCCAAATCATGGCAGATCCACTTCAGGCTGGGGCTTGCATCAGGGGACAGGACTGTGGAGGTAATCTCTCCATAGCTGTAACCCCTCTCTCCCCGGATAGAGAGTGCTGCATGTATGTGCCCACATCTGTCCTGCTCATTCCTTCATGCTCCCTGCAGTCTCTGTCCGCCCTTGTGTTTCTTATCCTCTCCATTCCTGCTATAATGTGCCTGCACTTACACTCAGCTATACACACTGCTGCTATAATGTGCTTGTACTTACAGTCAGGCATTCACACTGCTGTATACTGTATAAAGTTTCTGTCACTGTCCTCCTGCATAGCTCTGTGATTCTCACTTCCTGATTGGTCCATGCTGAACACACCCCCTTCCCCATTGCAGTCATGTGACCACACAGACCTCTGACAGCAGCCCTGCTTCTCTATTCTAGCCTGTTGTACTACACTACTACATTATGGGGATCTGCAGCTCCATCCTGTATCTACAAGCTGCTGCTGCTGTGTTATCAGGGTTATACAGTTACTATACATTATACACCACATGCTGCTATACTGTACAGTAACTTATATATCCCATATCCAGCTGCTGTGTTATCAGGGTTATACAGTTACTATACATTATACACCACATGCTGCTATACTGTACAGTAACTTATATATCACATATCCAGCTGCTGTAGAGTTATCAGGGTTATACAGTTACTATACATGATATACCACATGCTGCTATACTGTACAGTAACTTATATATCCCATATCCAGCTGCTGTGTTATCAGGGTTATACAGTTACTATACATTATATACCACATGCTGCTATACTGTACAGTAACTTATATATCACATATCCAGCTGCTGCTGTGTTATCAGGGTTATACAGTTACTATACATTATACACCACATGCTGATTGCTATACTGTACAGTAACTTATATATCACATATCCAGCTGCAGTGTTATCAGGGTTATACAGTTACTATACATTATACACCACATGCTGCTATACTGTACAGTAACTTATATATCACATATCCAGCTGCTGTGTTATCAGAGTTATACAGTTACTATACATTATATACCACATGCTGATTGCTATACTGTACAGTAACTTATATATCACATATCCAGCTGCTGCTGTGTTATCAGGGTTATACAGTTACTATACATTATACACCACATGCTGATTGCTATACTGTACAGTAACTTATATATCACATATCCAGCTGCTGTGTTATCAGGGTTATATAGTTACTATACATTATACACCACATGCTGCTATACTGTACAGTAACTTATAATATCACAGATTCAGCTGCTTCTCATTGTTTCATCTCTTCTACATGTTATTCAGAATAATAATCAGTATATTTGGGGGTGGAACCAATTGTCTGCAGATCAGTGATTTCTTATGGGAAAATTTGCTTTGGTGTAAGAGTGGATTTGGATTACAAACACCATCCTGGAGTGTATTATGCTCGTAATCCAAGGCACCACTATATATGACAATATATATGTGTGTGTGTGTATATATATATATATATATATATATATAATATATAATTTTTTTTAATAGCCCTATATAAGAACTGTATTTTAATGAGTTTCCTATTGCTAGTACGTGTAGTTCCCTTCATACATGGGTGATGTGGGTGGTGAATACATGAAATGAAAGTTCAGCGAATAGAATCGCTTCGCATTTAGCAATAGAGATGACACCAAAGTAACAGCGATACTTATACGGAAATGGAAATTGCCTCCTGAAGACCCGACATCTGGCAGCCGTTACCGTAACTTTCATGTCGTATTTTTCTAGTCACTTAGGAAGATTTATCTGAGGAGATTAGTGAGACGAGCTTAGTGTAAGCTTCAGGACTTCATCCAGATCTCCAGACTGCGGCTTTCTGGTCAGCAGACACGGACACTTTCTAGGAACCTGTGGCCGATCACTGTTGTTACAGGATCACGTACAGCCAGATGGAGGAATAGAATATGGCGGCCACAATTAGGTCACCTATGACCCCTGCGGAAGATCAGGCCATAATCTCTGCAACTGGGCAGGTAATTCACCAGTATTCTTGGATGGCTGCAGTCGCCTTTCCAACAGGTCCCAGACGTACTCTATTGGCAAGAGGTCTGGTGACCTGTCAGGCCATTGGAGGACGTCATATCCTTGTTTGGTGACCTGGTAGGCCATGGGAGGACGTCATATCCTTGTTTGGGGACCTGGTGAGCCATGGGAGGACGTCATACCCTTGATTGGTGACCTGGTAGGCCATGGGAGGACGTCATATATCCTTGTTTGGTGACCTGGTAGGCCATGGGAGGACATTATATCCTTGTTTGGTGACCTGTCAGGCCATTGGAGGACGTCATACCCTTGATTGGTAACCTGGTAGGCCATGGGAGGACGTCATATATCCTTGTTTGGTGACCTGGTAGGCCATGGGAGGACGTCATATCCTTGAAGACATTGTTGAGAGAGTTGCGCAGTATGTGGAGGAGCGTTGTCTTGCTGATAAATGGCACCTGGGTGACTTGATAGCACTGGCAGTAGAACTGATGTTAAAATGTTGTCCACATAAATGTGAGCTGTCATAGTGCCTTGAAGGACTCTCTAGTAGAGATGATCAAACAGCGCTAATTTCCCGCTGCCTTCGCGTTCCGTGGGGAAGGTGGAGACCGTCTGAGTACTGCCTGGAAAACAGGAATACAGCCTAGATAATAGGTAATAGGCTGTATCCCTGTTTTCCAGGCGGTACTTGGGCAGTCTCCACCTTCCCCACGGAACGCGAAGGCAGCGGGAGTCAAATGCCGAGTTCGAACAAACCTGAAAATTAGCGCTGTTGGATCATCTCTAGTCCCAATACCGTCCATCTAATCGGCAGAGTAGTCTGAATAGCCCTATAGCGCGCTTACCCTTCTCTCACTGGCTTTGAAATTTTAATAATTTGCATATTTCTTACCAAATCACAGAATCAGGTGTAACTGAAATAAAATGTAACTTTTAATTATTATTAAAATTTTTCAATACCCCCCAAACATAAACAACATACAAAAAGATATAAGTAGCCACCAACCAGATTACCATATACTACTGAGAATACGGAGGTTACTCTGTCAGTCTGTATGTATTAGGGTCAGTAGCATCAGGGTCTAAGCAGTCAGGGTAGGAATGTATATACAAGGCCGGGACCACCTTACCCTATCATGTCCTGTTAATATGTTTCTTAGTAAACTACTCCTGCTCGCACAGGGTGGAGGGGGACACTCGCCCTAATAAGGGTGACCCTACCCTGATCTACCCCTTGGTGCAAGCCCTAGTACACCCCAAGTCACCAAAGCAGGTCCCTTACCTCCGACGCGTTTCCTACGGGTTGCCGTAATCCTCAGTAAGGTGGGGTGCGAGTAGCAGAGGGGGGGATGAATTACATGAAGGCTTAATGGCTACTGCAGTGGCCACTGCTATCAGACACACGCGGCGGAGGTAAGGGACCTGCTATGGTGACTTAGGGTGTACTAGGGCTTCCATGAAAGGGTAGATCAGAGTAGGGTGACCATTATTAGGGCGAGTGCCCCGCTCCACCCTGTGCCAGCAGGAGTAGTTTACTAAGAAACATCTTAACAGGACCGCACAAAATCCAGGGAAGTAAAGGAGAAACTGCGGCAACTCACCGGTCTGTAGTGAATAATTCTTTATTGATGGAACCGTCTTGTACAGAAAGGCATCAGGGGGGTGAATGGGAGGACGTACACACGGACATACAGTAGGTAGCGACGATCGTGCACTACACGGACCCTCCATACAAGAAGGCGTGGTGGTCAGGTGGCTCAGCACTGAACATGTGATACAGAACACAGGTGCAGATTAAAAATCTTAAAAACAAACATAATGCAATGTTAGAGAAACGCATGAAATTCATTTCAGTCGTTAAAACCAAGGCGACCTGTGGCAGCAAAATAGGAAATAATGCAGATTCTCGCTGTAACAACGTTCTATGGCGATCGCCTCCATCTTTAAAAGCATTAACTATTTCCAGATCGGCAAATTTTAAAACGTCGGGGTTACTATAGTGTATTTCCCTTATATGATTAATCATTCTAGGGGCCCCCCTCCCCGTACGGATGGAATTACGATGTTCACAAAAACGTATGTGGAGCGGGCGGATCGTCTTACCTATCTAATAAAAACCGCGTGGGCAGAAGATAATGTGAACAAGGTAAGACGGCCGTACAGCCCATGATTTCCCTCCTAACATAATAGTATATAACATGGCTTCTTGTGAACAGTGCGAACAATGGCGGCAGCGTTTGTTACCTGGGGAACAGGTGAGCCAGGAATCATTGCGTTTGGCGATGCTATTTTTTTATTTTGGTTTTAGTTGATCTCCGAGTGTTTTATTTCTCCTAAATGTGATAACAGGTTTGTTTATAGCCACATCTTTAAGCATAGGGTCATCTTCTATTATCTACCAAAATCTATGAATTGCGTTTTTAAGAATTTGGTTACACGGAGGATTGTTGAATGAAAAATAAAACGGCTCATTAGCATTGACTCGCTTTTTGTCTCTATTTCTGCAACCTCCAAGGAGATCAGCTGTAACCATAGAATTAGCTGTTTCCTTTGCACATTGGAGTGTAGATTCTGGATATCCTCCTTCTCTCATACGTTGGAGTAGTTCATTGCTGTGTTAGCCAGATGAAGAGTGGCCAGTCCACAGGAAACGATTGTCGCTACCTACTGTATGTCCGTGTGTACGTCCTCCCATTCACCCCTCCAATGTGCAGGCAACATTATAGCAGGAATGGAGAGGACGGGAAACACATGATTTGGAAGGTGAGGGAGACTTCCTGGGTCAGAGTACAGGGCTGTAGACCCCGCTATGCAGACCATGCCCCTCCCCCACTCCCCCTCCCACCCAGTACAGGGAGCTCTTACACCAAAGCAATGCTCTTACACCAAGTCACTATTTTGAAAAGCTGTGAGCTCTTCTTGCAAAACGCTCTCAATCCAAGTTACTCTTAAACCAAGGTACCACTGTATATGTGTGTCTATGTATGTCTCTCTCTCTCTCTATATATATATACACACCAGTAATTGCGGTGGATTAATGACAGTAAAAACTACATATTACATGAAAATCCCAATTCTTTATTAGGCCTCTGTAAATCTTGGCTGTTCTCCCATTCTGCAGCTATCGGCCGTTCTTCTCCATGGACCCCGGCCAATTACTTGATGCACTCATGTAAAACTAATCCCAAATAAGTGCCTGATAAGTAATAAAGCTGCCGTCATTCCAGGGTGTCCGCTGTCATTCGGTACCGGCCGAACCCGTGACTGGGGTGGATTACAGATGAGGTGAGGAGAGGCAGCGATACACAATCCATTATACTACAGATCAGCTGGTGATGGACGTCGCTCAGTACTGATGCGGCAGCCGGTGATTGACGTCGCTCAGTACTGATCCGGCAGCCGGCGATGGACGTCGCTCAGTACTGATCCGGCAACCGGTGATGGACGCCGCTCAGTACTGATCCCGCAGCCGGTGATGGACATCGCTCAGTACTGATCCGGCAGCCGGTGATGGACGTCGCTCAGTACTGATCCGGCAGCCGGTGATGGATGTCGCTCAGTACTGATCCCGCAGCCGGTGATGGACATCGCTCAGTACTGATCCGGCAGCCGATGATGGACGTCGCTCAGTACTGATCCCGCAGCCGGTGATGGACACTGCTCAGTACTGATCCGGCAGCCGGTGATGGACGTCGCTCAGTTCTGATCCGGCAGCCGGTGATGGATGCCGCTCAGTACTGATCCGGCAGCCGGCGATGGACGTCGCTCAGTACTGATCCCGCAGCCGGTGATGGACGTCGCTCAGTACTGATCCGGCAGCCGGTGATGGACGTCGCTCAGTACTGATCCCGCAAACGGTGATGGACGTCGCTCAGTACTGATCCGGCAGCTGGTGATTGACGTCGCTCAGTACTGATCCGGCAGCCGGCGATGGACGTCGCTCAGTACTGATCCGGCAGCCGGTGATGGACGTCGCTCAGTACTGATCCGGCAGCCGGTGATGGACGTCGCTCAGTACTGATCCGGCAGCCGGTGATGGACGTCGCTCAGTACTGATCCCGCAGCCGGTGATGGACGTCGCTCAGTACTGATCCCGCAGCCGGTGATGGACGTCGCTCAGTACTGATCCCGCAGCCGGTGATGGACGTCGCTCAGTACTGATCCCGCAGCCGGTGATGGACACCGCTCAGTACTGATCCGGCAGCCGGTGATGGACATCGCTCAGTACTGATCCGGCAGCCGGTGATTGACACCGCTCAGTACTGATCCGGCAGCCGGTGATGGACGTCGCTCAGTACTGATCCCGCAGCCGGTGATGGACATCGCTCAGTACTGATCCGGCAGCCGGTGATGGACGTCGCTCAGTTCTGATCCGGCAGCCGATGATGGACGTCGCTCAGTACTGATCCCGCAGCCGGTGATGGACGCCGCTCAGTACTGATCCCGCAGCCGGTTGCTGCTTTCCTGCATCTCTATGGTTAGATTGTCCATGGCGTTCACTTCATCAGCCAAGTCCGCACACACCTCTCCCGTGGCCACGTCTGTGAAGAGTTGCTGAAAAGAAAGATACAACAAGGTCAAACTTCAGAGGTCATCACAGACGGGCGACATCTATAGGAACAATGCTAAAATAAAGGAGGGTTCTGCCGATAGTAATAAGAATTACTCTATGGAAAATGTTACAGAAATCAGTCACCTGAATGACAAGAGACGGCAGCTCTATGGCCGTTCTAGGGCAGCTCTATGGCCGTTCTATGACAGTTTGCTTTGGCAATGACATGTGAGCACTGTAACAGTGAACCAAGATGGTCAGGTCAAAGTGCGGCACCGATAACTTATCTGCTGCCTTCTATAACCGGACCGCGTCTTCACCAAGAGACTGCTGGAAACCTACATGCTGATGGTTTTATGTTATTTTTGGTGACATTCTTCCTAATTTTCTATTTCTCTCTATATTATAAAATATGTATCTCGTTAGTGATGTCCGTGCACGCCTTGCTTCAAGAGCTGCAACACTCTTATGTCTCTCAGGCTGTCACTGCAGAGACTGGCAGCAGCAAGAACACCAGGATCGTGGACAGGTATAAAGTTTTTTTATTTTTACACAGTAATCAGCCATGGCGGCCGATGATTCTTAGGAATAAACCACGTGATCAGCTGACAACGGTTTTCATCATCGGCTGATCACTGTATTTATTACACAAAGCAATAATCGGTCGAATCGGTTTGGTTTAGCAGATTATCGCTCTGTGTAATAGGGCCCTCAGCTGAGACTTCCTGTTGTGTCTGTGGTGATAAGAGGAGGCTGCAGTAAAGTGATCTGTACAGCATTGCAGCGTCATGTGACACCAGTAGATAGAGGAGAGTCTGTCTATTGTCATCTATGTCCATGAGTCCTAAATGCTGTTAAAAAAAGCCCAGGCAAGATGTCTGCCTCCATAACAATGTAAAAAAAGTGAAATTCAGAAAATTACAGTCAGAAACAGATTAGAATAAAAAAAACAAGTTTTAGAATCGGACTGTAATCAGTAACAGAAAGTTTAGGTGAATAACTGATGGCTGAATGTTTATTAGTTTATCAGTCATCCCCTCTGTATGCTGCCCATCCTCCCCATAGAGCCAAGCAGTCCTGTGTACTCTATGGAGAGGGGTAAGTCGTGGTGAGAGCGCTCTTGCTGTGGCTTATTACTTCCTGAACAAAGGAGTCGAGTGGTGACAGGAACTGTCCAGAGCAGGAGAGGTTTCTATGGGGATTTGCTGCTGCTCTGGACAGTTCCAGACATGGACAGAGGTGGCAGCAGAGAGCACTGTGTCAGACTGGAGAGAATACACCACTTCCTGCAGGACATACAGCAGCTGATAAGTACTGGAAGACTGGAGAGTTTTAAATAGAAGTAAATTACAAACATATATAACTTTTTGACACTGATTAGAAATGCCCCTTTACACTGGGTGGTTGACACTAGAGTTTCCATGAGGTGACAGCTATTTTTGGATGGTATTTCTGGACATTAATAGATAAGATGTTCTTGGTGTTACGTTATTGTATCCTGGAGAAGCGTCTGTGCTTAGGAAGAAGATGAAAGTCGTCACTTAAGTTTTACTGTAGCTGGTGACAAACGTATTCAGGAAGGAACATCTGACCCGAAGCTGCCCGACCGCTGGGGAGTTTTCCCTTCCTCTTGTTATGGAGAAGAACAAGGACGCTGGAGAAGCCAGATGTAACCAGCCTGATATCTGTCCCCGAGGTCACTGGCTGATCCCATATTCCCAGAGAAAACAGGTTAACAATTTGTCTTTGCTGGGAATAGACTGGATAAGCTAGACTACCTCTCCCCATCCCCCACACATACAGCCGCCAGTTCAATCGTTCAGCAGTTGACTACCGGCGGCTGAAGAAGTTGGATACACACAATGCTGCCTGGAAAATATGAATACAGCCCAAGGGATCCAACCTTCTGCAGCCACTGGTCATCACTGGTCGTCACTGGTCTTCACTGGTCGTCAGATGCAGAATGATCCGACTCGAGCATGCTCTATACACCACCCAATGACTGGTTCCATATGTCCTACACCTCAGCCCCAGCGGCTGTAATACTATGGGTGATTGGTGTATAATCCCACCCGCCTCCTTCCCCCCCCCCTCAGAGTGTATGTATATATATATGTATATATATATAATCTGTCCGGGTCTGGAAGGTTACACACACACACACATTCGGCCCCTGGTTCATCCCAATGAGATCCCCAGATGGTGAACCTCCATAATGACGTTCCTAAGAGGCAAACCTGGTCCTAGAATATGAAAACAAGAACAAGGAACCCCGAAGCGGCTCCCGACTTTCAAGATCATAATTAGGAAACAAGATGGAGAATGGTCAATAGGATGGAATTTCCTGTTTTCTCTTATAATTAAACCAAAGGGTTTAGTTGATGCCGGGCAGAAGTAGGATCATAGAAAGCAATGGCTTGGAGAGGCGCCACCACCTCATGACCTCACACACACTAGGACCGGGGAGGATTAACCATGTGTGTGCCAGCAGAGGTCCAAGACAATCCCCATTCTATGATGTAAGGTGAGGTACTTCTATACGTCCCATATGTATCTACACACTATGACACCACTTATAGGATATAGCAGGGGTGACAACCTACACACTATGACACCACTTATAGTATAGCAGGGGTGACAACCTACACACTATGACACCACTTATAGTATAGCAGGGGTGACAACCTACACACTATGACACCACTTATACTATAACAGGGGTGACAACCTACACACTATGACACCACTTATACTATAACAGGGGTGACAACCTACACACTATGACACCACTTATAGTATAGCAGGGGTGACAACCTACACACTATGACACCACTTATAGGATATAGCAGGGGTGACAACCTACACACTATGACACCACTTATAGTATAGCAGGGGTGACAACCTACACACTATGACACCACTTATAGTATAGCAGGGGTGACAACCTACACACTATGACACCACTTATACTATAACAGGGGTGACAACCTACACACTATGACACCACTTATAGGATATAGCAGGGGTGACAACCTACACACTATGACACGACTTATAGGATATAGCAGGGGTGACAACCTACACACTATGACACCACTTACAGTATAGCAGGGGTGACAACCTACACACTATGACACTACTTATAGGATATAGCAGGGGTGACAACCTACCCACTATGACACCACTTATACTATAACAGGGGTGACAACCTACACACTATGACACCACTTATAGGATATAGCAGGGGTGACAACCTACACACTATGACACCACTTATAGGATATAACAGGGGTGACAACCTACACACTATGACACCACTTATAGTATAGCAGGGGTGACAACCTACACACTATGACACCACTTATAGTATAACAGGGGTGACAACCTACACACTATGACACGACTTATAGGATATAGCAGGGGTGACAACCTACACACTATGACACCACTTACAGTATAGCAGGGGTGACAACCTACACACTATGACACCACTTATAGTATAGCAGGGGTGACAACCTACACACTATGACACCACTTATAGTATAGCAGGGGTGACAACCTACACACTATGACACCACTTATAGGATATAGCAGGGGTGACAACCTACACACTATGACACCACTTATAGGATATAGCAGGGGTGACAACCTACACACTATGACACCACTTATACTATAACAGGGGTGACAACCTACACACTATGACACCACTTACAGTATAGCAGGGGTGGCAACCTACACACTATGACACCACTTATAGGATATAGCAGGGGTGACAACCTACACACTATGACACCACTTACAGTATAGCAGGGGTGACAACCTACACACTATGACACCACTTATAGTATAGCAGGGGTGACAACCTACACACTATGACACCACTTATAGGATATAGCAGGGGTGACAACCTACACACTATGACACCACTTATAGTATAGCAGGGGTGACAACCTACACACTATGACACGACTTATAGGATATAGCAGGGGTGACAACCTACACACTATGACACCACTTATACTATAACAGGGGTGACAACCTACACACTATGACACCACTTAGAGGATAGCAGGGGTGACAACCTACACACTATGACACCACTTAGAGGATAGCAGGGGTGACAACCTACACACTATGACACCACTTATAGGATATAGCAGGGGTGACAACCTACACACTATGACACCACTTATAGTATAGCAGGGGTGACAACCTACACACTATGACACCACTTATACTATAACAGGAGTGACAACCTACACACTATGACACCACTTAAGAGGATAGCAGGGGTGACAACCTACACACTATGACACCACTTAGAGGATAGCAGGGGTGACAACCTACACACTATGACACCACTTATACTATAACAGGGGTGACAACCTACACACTATGACACCACTTATAGTATAGCAGGGGTGACAACCTACACACTATGACACGACTTATAGGATATAGCAGGGGTGACAACCTACACACTATGACACCACTTATACTATAACAGGGGTGACAACCTACACACTATGACACCACTTAGAGGATAGCAGGGGTGACAACCTACACACTATGACACCACTTATAGGATATAGCAGGGGTGACAACCTACACACTATGACACCACTTATAGTATAGCAGGGGTGACAACCTACACACTATGACACCAGCTTATTCCGCCACGTCCCCACCACCATCAGGTCCAGACGGCCTTTTCGGCTCCGTTCTTTCTTCCATCCATGGATTTTCTAGATTTTTGAACATGTTGAAAGATATAAGAAAAGACCCGGCATCAGTGGGGACAGGTTGCCGACCCCAGAATGGAGTCTATGGCACGGGCGGAGATGCTTGCGGTCGTGAGCGGCGGCTATCGAAAGAATCTGTCGGTACTTCTCTGCACGGATTCCTCAGTCTGAACATACCCTTAAAGTAGTCCTGCCATCTATCTCCAGATAAAGAAAGCAGCTGAGTGAGTTCCAGGCATTAGGAGTTTGTAGGATTGGGCGCACGTCCGAGTCCCGCTCATCCCTATCGGTGAATATATTAGCTAGTTATCCCTTGTAGATCACCGGCTGCCCGGCCAGCAGCTACAACATATCTATCCTCTACTACACAGGACAAATACCATAGTGTAGTAATAGGAGCCGTGCACTGTAGGGATTGAACTCCAAACCTTTGCCTTGGATGACAGGCCGCGTAGGTTAAGCCGAGCCGAGGACAACGTCTGTACAGCTTCCTGGGGGTTAGTCTTGGTTTTGCTGCATTTCATTGCCACTGAAAAACATAAGCAGATAAAAAATTTAAAACATAGAAGTAAAACGTAAAATGGTAACATATTTTTATGTAGAAAAAAAAAAAAAAAAAAGGTTCCATCCAAAATGAAAAAATAAAATCCAAAAATGATTTAAGAACATTGAGTTGGTGCAGGATACAGATCACATGCAGCGCTCTTATACAACACATTAGAGAGCTTAGAGAGCAGCTTCATCAGGGCCGACCCAATAGCACCGGACACCACATAACCAGAAAAACCGGAGCAGTCAGAATGAGAGGATTCTGCGCCCTGGAGGAACATGGAACAATCTTCTTATTAGTAACATACTGTATTTCTAGTCTTGGTTCATCCATCTGAAGTCACATATAACATTCTCCCAAACACAAAGAGGACAATTAGACTAAAGAGAATAGATAAAAGTGGAAGGTCCCAGATATTCAGGGGAAAACATGGAGCAGCTGCCGCACTGGAGTGGATGCTCAGATTGTTTGACAGGTATTCGAGACCTAAATTAAGGAGGTTTTCAATAGAAACACTAATAGCACTGATCCCACATCCTTCCCGTCTGCTATCCCAATGTTATGTAACGTAGACCAGGCCCGGCTGTAACAGCACCCCCTATGGGTGGCAGATAGAGAGGAGCACAACTCAAGTCTGATTAGTTTGGCCTATGGCTGTCTCCATGTTTTCCCAGACTCCCTAGGGCTGCAGCCACTGGTAATCAAATGCCGAAGGATCCGACTCAAGTATGTATATCATATACTGCTAACATCTACAGCCCTTCTCCACCTGCAATCCATTCATTACAAAAGAGCAACTGAGAACCTCACAGAGTCAATGGGACAGGCGCTGTGCGGCCTCTGCTTGACAATTCCTTGTGTATTCCATAGTGTGAATATGAATCTGTGAGCCCCCCACACAGGTGCTGCCAGTGTACTGAAAGTACCAGGCTGCTGTGAGAATGTTACCAGGACCTCCGCAATAATATAATATAAAGAAGAGTCAAAGAGGAGTAGTGGTTTGGAGTTTGTGCCGTACTCTGGCGTGCCTCACCACTCCCTCCTCTTCTCCATGAATGTTTTCTGCTGGCCGGCCTCCTGCTCTCCGTCATTGCTATGTGCGCATACGCTTCTGCTAGCAAGGCCCGTGCGTGCCGTCACGACAGTTCACATGCTCAACGCTCTTCCAGTTTGCAGCTCTTGCGCAAGCTTCGTTGATGGGAAGCACATGGCTCAAAAGATCATCGGCGCATACATGAAATGTTGAGACTGAACATGCGACGCGTGTGCACACAGCAACGACAATCAGAATGAGCAGGAGGGCGGCCAGGAGGATATACTCATGGAGAAGAGGGAGGAGGAAGGAGTGGTGAGACGAACCAGAGAGCGGCACAAATGCCAAACCCATTATATTATATTATACCTGTACACCTGCAGTACACGGTCAGCACCACGACACCTGCAGTACACGGTCAGCACCACGACACCTGCAGTACACGGTCAGCACCACGACACCTGCAGTACACGGTCAGCACCACGACACCTGCAGTAAACGGTCAGCACCACGACACCTGCAGTACACGGTCAGCACCACGACACCTGCAGTACACGGTCAGCACCACGACACCTGCAGTACACGGTCAGCACCACGACACCTGCAGTACACGGTCAGCACCACGACACCTGCAGTACACGGTCAGCACCATGACACCTGCAGTACACGGTCAGCACCACGACACCTGCAGTACACGGTTAGCAGCCATAGCAGCACATCAGGGGGTCACATGGCCTGGTCCTGCAATACACTGGGCCTCCTGAACTGTAATCATTTGCCGCAGCAGGTGGCCAATCAGGACTCCCGGGTTCTGCAAATGTTCCTTTACTTAAAGCGTTCTTGTCCAGCACTTGCAGTTGTGGGCGGGCCGTGCAGGCGGGTGATTATGTGGGAACAAGTGAAAAGATTTACTTACTATATACCTCCGCGCACCTCCTGTCCCCTTCTCGGCCTCCTGTCCCGTTCCCGGCCCCCCCGCGCCTCCTGTCCCGTTCCCGGCCCCCCCGCGCCTCCTGTCCCGTTCCGGGCCTCCGCGCTCCTCCTGTCCCTTTCCCGGCCTCCGCATGCTTCCTGTCCCGTTCCCGGCCTCCGAGCGCCTCCTGTCCCGTTCCCGGCCCCCCCCGCGCCTCCTGTCCCGTTCCGGGCCTCCCCGCGCCTCCTGTCCCCTTCTTGGCCTCCGTGCGCCTCCTGTCCCGTTCCCGGCCTCCGCGCGCCTCCTGTCCCGTTCCCGGCCTCCGCGCGCCTCCTGTCCCGTTCCCGGCCAGGGATCCCTAAATCTCTCCTGAGCAGCCGAGCATTTCATTGGAGATGCTCGCCTGCCGGGAGAGCTTCGGGGATCCCCGGCACAGGCAGTGTACGGCACATTGCCTGCGTCGGGAACGGGACACCTAGAAACCCACATGGCCCCTTATTTTTTGCGCCACTAATTGTACTTTGCAATGACATGCTGTATTTTTTCATGATGTATCCTTTGGTCTATGGGGCTGTGCGAGGTGTCATTTTTTGCGCCATGATTTGTTCTTTCTATCGGTACCTTGATTGCGCATATGCGACTTTTTGATCGCTTTTTATTACAATTTTTTCTGGATTTGATGCGACCAAAAATGCGCAATTGCACTTTGGGATTTTTTGCGCTTACGCCGTTTTACGTGCGAGATCAGGAATGTGATTAATTATTATTTTGGGCGATTACATACATTTTTATTTATAACATGGGAAAAGGGGGGTGCTTCAAACTTTTATTAGGGGAGGGGGCTTTTTATTAATAAAAACACTTTTTTTTTTTTTACACTTGGGGTTGGGGTTAGGGTTAGTCCCCCCCGGGGTTATACTGCATAGATCCAGCCGAAAACAATAGAGTGTTGAGCAGGGATCAGCAGAACCCTGCCCCGGGGGAAGAAGGACCGCCCCTCCGCAGTTGGATCGCGTGGGGGGGCATCCACCCCACTAGACACCAGGGAACGCGTGCAGTCAGTTTTCAGATGTAGCTCTCAACTTTGACAGCTGTATCTGAAAACTGAATTAGCGGGCCTGGTGATCGGACCGTGCCCGCTAATAGCCGCCGTCCCGGGCTACATGCGGCACCCGGGACTGCGGCGGTTCAGAGCAGGGTCGCCGGGTGGCACCGCTCTGAAGTTCCCTAGGCGGCCCAGGATGTATGGGTACGCCCAGGGTCGTCTACCGGTTAAAGGGGAACTGACAGCAGGTTAGACGAATCTCACCCTCTGTTACCTTCATCCTCACCGCTGTTCCCGTCCAGTTATAATATAACGCTCTGTCTGGTAGAGCAGTTTAGATCACAGTCCCAACCCCAGAGTGCTGGTTCGTTGTCAGTGGAGCCGGGCAGGATCATCACCCTGGGGGCCGGGCAGGATCATCACCCTGGGGGCCGGGCAGGATCATCACCCTGGGGGCCGGGCAGGATCATCACTCTGGGGGCCGGGCAGGATCATCACTCTGGGGGCCGGGCAGGATCATCACTCTGGGGGCCGGGCAGGATCATCACCCTGGGGGCAGGGCAGGATCATCACTCTGGGGGCCGGGCAGGATCATCACTCTGGGGGCCGGGCAGGATCATCACTCTGGGGGCCGGGCAGGATCATCACCCTGGGGGCCGGGCAGGATCATCACTCTGGGGGCCGAGCAGGATCATCACTCTGGGGGCCGGGCAGGATCATCACTCTGGGGGCCGGGCAGGATCATCACTCTGGGGGCCGGGCAGGATCATCACGCTGGGGGCCGGGCAGGATCATCACTCTGGGGGCCGGGCAGGATCATCACTCTGGGGGCCGGGCAGGATCATCACTCTGGGGGCCGGGCAGGATCATCACCCTGGGGGCCGGGCAGGATCATCACCCTGGGGGCCGGGCAGGATCATCACCCTGGGGGCCGGGCAGGATCATCACTCTGGGGGCCGGGCAGGATCATCACCCTGGGGGCCGGGCAGGATCATCACCCTGGGGGCCGGGCAGGATCATCACTCTGGGGGCCGGGCAGGATCATCACCCTGGGGGCCGGGCCCTGCTCCAAACGGCCTTAACGGACACCGGATTACACTACAGACAGCAGGAGACCGGTGCCAAGGAGACTATCCTCCTCAGTGGCTCCTGAACAATAGGGACACATCAGCAGGTTAGGTTTGTCTAACCTGCTGATAGTTCCCCAATAAGATTCTAGGTATGCCAAGACATGGTCTAGATCAGGGACGTGGAACCTTCGGTCCTCCAGCTGTTGCAAAACTAAAATTCCCATCATACCCGGACAGCTGAAGCTTTAGCATGATGGGATTTGTAGCTTTGCAATAGCTGGAGGGCCGAGGGTTTCCCATCCCTGCTCTATTTCCCTTACTGAAAAGTATAATTTCCGTCATGAAGGTCCCGAACAGCATCTCATATTGGTGGGTGAAGAGAAAACTGCTTATATTTTACTTTAATTCTAATCCGACCAGTAGCTCCAGTAAGGGTGAATGCACACCCGGCCCATCTGTCCTAAGCATCCTCATTCAGATGAATGGAAATATAAAAGGGAATCTGTCGCTAGGATTATTCGCCTTAAATGAGGGCGGCACAAACTAGTGACAGAAATGCTGGACAGATGGGTGTATTACTTCCATCATTCTGCTTAGCTGTTCTCCTAATATGCAGGAGAATAGGATTCTTACCACACCCCTCCCCCCGCCCTCCAGCTGCTGATTGACAGGTGACTGCCTATACACAGCATGGATAGATAACTGCCAATCAGCAGCTGGTGGGCGGAGTTTTCTGCTTCTCATGAATATCCAGGACTACTGGGCTCATGCACATAATGGAGAGGACTACTTATTGTCTATGTTATTCAGGAGGAGATCTCTAGATCAGCTGCACAGAACAATGTAAGTGATCCATCATTCTGCTCAGCTTCTCTGTCACTAGTATATGCCCCCCTGAGATAGGACGCCATAACCTACTGACAGAGTCTCCTTATACATACCTGCAGCATGTGAGCTGACCCTTGTAGGTGACCTAAGCTTTGACTTCTTACAGACGTCAGTAAACCTACAGGGGGAAACGCGTCTGTACATTTATAATTATACATGTCCACAAAGTGCTGAGAAATCCTGAGCTCATTAGACAGATACAGTGCGTCAGGCTCCTGGATGACATGCGCAGTGTATATACTCACACTACACCGGGATGCTGCTGCTTCTATGTATGAGCGCTGAGCACAGTGATGACATGCGCAGTGTATATACACACACTACACCGGGACGCTGCTTATATGTATGAGCGCTGAGCACAGTGATGACATGCGCAGTGTATATACACACACTACACCGGGACGCTGCTTATATGTATGAGCGCTGAGCACAGTGATGACATGCGCAGTGTATATACTCACACTCCACAGGGACGCTGCTTATATGTATGAGCGCTGAGCACAGTGATGACATGCGCAGTGTATATACACACACTACACCGGGACGCTGCTTATATGTATGAGCGCTGAGCACAGTGATGACATGCACAGTGTATATACACACACTCCACAGGGACGCTGCTGCTTCTATGTATGAGCGCTGAGCACAGCGATGACATGCGCAGTGTATATACACACTACACCGGGATGCTGCTGCTTCTATGTATGAGCGCTGAGCACAGTGATGACATGCGCAGTGTATATACACACACTACACAGGGACGCTGCTTATATGTATGAGCGCGGAGCACAGCGATGACATGCGCAGTGTATATACACACTACACAGGGACGCTGCTTATATGTATGAGCGCTGAGCACAGCGATGACATGCGCAGTGTATACACACACTCCACAGGGACGCTGCTTATATGTATGAGCGCTGAGCACAGTGATGACATGCGCAGTGTATATACACACACTCCACAGGGACGCTGCTTATATGTATGAGCGCGGAGCACAGCGATGACATGCGCAGTGTATACACTCACACTACACAGGGACGCTGCTTATATGTATGAGCGCGGAGCACAGCGATGACATGTGCAGTGTATATACACACACTACACCGGGATGCTGCTGCTTATATGTATGAGCGCTGAGCACAGTGATGACATGCGCAGTGTATATACACACACTACACAGGGACGCTGCTTATATGTATGAGCGCTGAGCACAGTGATGACATGTGCAGTGTATATACACACACTACACAGGGACGCTGCTTATATGTATGAGCACTGAGCACAGCGATGACATGCGCAGTGTATATACACACTACACAGGGACGCTGCTTATATGTATGAGCGTGGAGCACAGCGATGACATGCGCAGTGTATATACACACTACACCGGGACGCTGCTTATATGTATGAGCGCTGAGCACAGCGATGACATGCGCAGTGTATATACACACACTACACCGGGACGCTGCTTATATGTATGAGCGCTGAGCACAGCGATGACATGCGCAGTGTATATACACACACTACACAGGGACGCTGCTTATATGTATGAGCGCTGAGCACAGCGATGACATGCGCAGTGTATATACACACACTACACCGGGACGCTGCTGCTTATAATGGATGGAGTCGATAGCTATCACCTATGGGTGTCAGAGACGCAGGAGAAGTGACATGTGATGGTGGTCGGCAGCCGGACCCCGGGATCTGGGGGCAGGAAGTTACCGTAATTACAGGAGGCCGGGGAGCTGCTCTAATCAATCAATAAAACAAGACAAATCCAGAACGGAAACCTTCTCTTTTTCCAGTTTGAAAACCACATTAAAAAGAAACGCCGCCTCGAAAGTATCACTTTGCTACAAATCCTCCACTTTACAGACAGAACTGTAAGAATTTTTTCATGTACATCCAAATTCATTAAAGGGGTATTCCACCCAGAATTAAAGGGGTCGTTCAAAAAAAAAAAAAATTATTTCAAACCATATTGGTGCCAGAAAGTGATAGAGAATTAACTTCTATTAAAAAAAAGGCGTATTCTTTCCAGTCTGACACAGTGCTCTCTGCTGCCACCTCTGTCCATGTCAGGAATTGTCCAGAGCAGCAGAGGTTTTTCTATGGGGATTTGCTGCTGCTCTAGACAGTTCCTGACATGGACAGAGGTGGCAGCAGAGAGCACTGTGTCAGACTGGAGAGTATACACCACTTCCTGCAGGACATACAGCAGCTGATAAGTACTGGAAGGCTAGAGATTTTTAAAAGGAACAAATTACAAATCTCTGGCACTCTCTGGCACCAGTTAATTTGAAAGAAAAAAAAAAATTGGTCAACAACCCCAACAATTGGTCAACAACTTTTACTACGCTGCTTCTCGGGTACAGAACATACCAAACATAGCATCTCCCCCGGTGTCCTCCAGTCCCGGTCTGAACAATCCCACCTCCACTTCTAAGAAGGGAAGGGGTGGGTGAAAACAGTAACCTCCACTTACCTCCCTGGCTCCTGCGCTGCCGCTCACATTCAGCCGATGAATCGATTATTGGTTGTTTCTTTAGTTCCAGACCTAAAATGATGGGTGGTCAGGCGTGCATCACTACATGTAATAGCTACGTGTAATAGTGATGTGCGGCCGATGGACTGTGGAAAGAAATAGACTCCTACTCCTCTCGGCGCTCCCTGACGTCCTGCTAGCTTCGGCCCCTTCCTGGCACTGTTCCAATGATTGTCTGAGCGGCCTGTGACTTCATACAGTGCCAGAAGTGGCCAAAGCTATCAGGAGGTCAGGGAGCGCCGAGAGGAGTAGGAGTCTATTTTTTTCCCGTGGGCTGCACGGACATCACTAACAATATATATGTATATACACAGCCCTTGCTGCGTGAGTATCAGGACGTATACGGGCTCAGTATCCAGCAGATCGGCGCTCACTTACAGATAGTGGTCGGCCGTGTAATAGGACCCTTACACTTGGTCCTCCAAACTAGAGCTCCACAATAAGGGTACATGCACATGGAGTAATTGTCGCCTCTCGGCTCCCGCTTCCCTCTCTGCCAGCTCCATTATATACTTGGGTGACTTCTGCCCTCCGCCCAAGCATATAATGGAGCCGGGTGAGAGGGAAGCGGAAGGGCGCAGGGCCGAGAGGCCGATTCCACACTGAGTTTTCGGCAACAATGACTCCGTGTGATTATACACTTATTAATCGGTTACTTTTTAGTAGACAAGACATGAAGATCGGTCTGTGGGCAGTATAAGAAGCCTGCGAAATTGGGTCACTCCTCTGTATACATCATGGACTCCTCTGTATACTACATCATGGACTCCTCTGTATACATCATCATGGACTCCTCTGTATACATCATGGACTCCTCTGTATACTACATCATGGACTCCTCTGTATACATCATGGACTCCTCTGTATACATCATGGACTCCTCTGTATACATCATGGACTCCTCTGTATACATCATGGACTCCTCTGTATACATCATGGACTCCTCTGTATACATCATGGACTCCTCTGTATACATCATGGACTCCTCTGTATACTACATCATGGACTCCTCTGTATACTACATCATGGACTCCTCTGTATACATCATCATGGACTCCTCTGTATACTACATCATGGACTCCTCTGTATACTACATCATGGACTCCTCTGTATACTACATCATGGACTCCTCTGTATACTACATCATGGACTCCTCTGTATACATCATGGACTCCTCTGTATACATCATGGACTCCTCTGTATACATCATGGACTCCTCTGTATACATCATGGACTCCTCTGTATACATCATGGACTCCTCTGTATACATCATGGACTCCTCTGTATACTACATCATGGACTCCTCTGTATACTACATCATGGACTCCTCTGTATACTACATCATGGACTCCTCTGTATACTACATCATGGACTCCTCTGTATACTACATCATGGACTCCTCTGTATACATCATGGACTCCTCTGTATACATCATGGACTCCTCTGTATACATCATCATGGACTCCTCTGTATACATCATCATGGACTCCTCTGTATACATCATCATGGACTCCTCTGTATACATCATCATGGACTCCTCTGTATACATCATCATGGACTCCTCTGTATACATCATCATGGACTCCTCTGTATACATCATCATGGACTCCTCTGTATACATCATCATGGACTCCTCTGTATACATCATGGACTCCTCTGTATACATCATGGACTCCTCTGTATACTACATCATGGACTCCTCTGTATACATCATGGACTCCTCTGTATACTACATCATGGACTCCTCTGTATACATCATGGACTCCTCTGTATACATCATGGACTCCTCTGTATACATTATCATGGACTCCTCTGTATACATCATCATGGACTCCTCTGTATACTACATCATGGACTCCTCTGTATACATCATCATGGACTCCTCTGTATACTTCATGGACCCCTCTGTATACATCATGGACTCCTCTGTATACATCATCATGGACTCCTCTGTATACTTCATGGACCCCTCTGTATACATCATGGACTCCTCTGTATACATCATCATGGACTCCTCTGTATACATCATGGACTCCTCTGTATACATCATGGACTCTTCTGTATACATAATGGACTCCTCTGTATACATCATGGACTCCTCTGTATACATCATGGACTCCTCTGTATACATCATGGACTCTTCTGTATACATCATGGACTCCTCTGTATACATCATGGACTCCTCTGTATACATCATGGACTCCTCTGTATACATCATGGACGCCTCTGTATACATCATCATGGACTCCTCTGTATACATCATGGACTCCTCTGTATACATCATGGACTCCTCTGTATACATCATGGACTCTGGAGACGTCTTCCTCTGGATCATAAGACAATGCGCAGATCTCGCTGGTTTCCAGAGGGTCGATAGACAAATGGCAGGAAATGTCAGCCGCTTCTCAGTCCTTACAGATGTATGGCCGTTCTCCTCCTGCGGTTCCTCACATCTCAGTCCCGGTAATGGAGACCACATGGACATCACCTACTCCACATTGTACGAGCCGCCCTCAAGCCTACAATCCCCTCAGGTATTTTTGGCTTTTTTCTTCTAATGGCGCCAATCTGAGGGAGCCGCCGCCTCGGTCTTTGATGTCCGCGGCTCTTACCCTGAATCTGCATGGAATATAACAAGTACTTGGAGGTTTCCACCTATTATACCAATCACCAATATGGAATGTATATATGTATAGGGTGAGGTCACTGGGCCGGAGCTGTAAGGGAAGTCTAGGTAATCCGCTCCCTTACCGCTGCTTAGACTCCATTTATCCTGTCAGGAAAATTATCCCACAATCTATTAGATCTAAGAAACCTTGTAGACTAAATCCCATAGATTACGGAAGTGTCGCCAAACCCCCAATATACGACATGTGGCTCCTGTGTAACATCCTCACACACTGTACCAGCTGTAGGCTCCTGCTACATATCTGATATGGGTATACTTTACTATAAGCTCCCTCTACTGCCGCACATACAGCTCTGCTACATATCTGATATGGGTATACTTTACTATAAGCTCCCTCTACTGCCGCACATACAGCTCTGCTACATATCTGATATGGGTATACTTTACTATAAGCTCCCTCTACTGCCGCACATACAGCTCTGCTACATATCTGATATGGGTATACTTTACTATAAGCTCTCTCTACTACTGCACATACAGCTCTGCTACATATCTGATATGGGTATACTTTACTATAAGCTCCCTCCACTACTGCACATACAGCTCTGCTACATATCTGATATGGGTATACTTTACTATAAGCTCCCTCTACTACTACACATACAGCTCTGCTACATATCTGATATGGGTATACTTTACTATAAGCTCCCTCCACTACTGCACATACAGCTCTGCTACATATCTGATATGGGTATACTTTACTATAAGCTCCCTCTACTGCCGCACATACAGCTCTGCTACATATCTGATATGGGTATACTTTACTATAAGCTCCCTCTACTACCACACATACAGCTCTGCTACATATCTGATATGGGTATACTTTACTATAAGCTCTCTCTACTACTGCACATACAGCTCTGCTACATATCTGATATGGGTATACTTTACTATAAGCTCCCTCTACTGCCGCACATACAGCTCTGCTACATATCTGATATGGGTATACTTTACTATAAGCTCCCTCTACTACCGCACATACAGCTCTGCTACATATCTGATATGGGTATACTTTACTATAAGCTCCCTCTACTGCCGCACATACAGCTCTGCTACATATCTGATATGGGTATACTTTACTATAAGCTCCCTCTACTACTACACATACAGCTCTGCTACATATCTGATATGGGTATACTTTACTATAAGCTCCCTCTACTACTACACATACAGCTCTGCTACATATCTGATATGGGTATACTTTACTATAAGCTCCCTCTACTGCCGCACATACAGCTCTGCTACATATCTGATATGGGTATACTTTACTATAAGCTCCCTCTACTACTACACATACAGCTCTGCTACATATCTGATATGGGTATACTTTACTATAAGCTCTCTCTACTACTACACATACAGCTCTGCTACATATCTGATATGGGTATACTTTACTATAAGCTCCCTCTACTACTACACATACAGCTCTGCTACATATCTGATATGGGTATACTTTACTATAAGCTCCCTCTACTACCACACATACAGCTCTGCTACATATCTGATATGGGTATACTTTACTATAAGCTCCCTCTACTGCCGCACATACAGCTCTGCTACATATCTGATATGGGTATACTTTACTATAAGCTCCCTCTACTGCCGCACATACAGCTCTGCTACATATCTGATATGGGTATACTTTACTATAAGCTCCCTCTACTGCCGCACATACAGCTCTGCTACATATCTGATATGGGTATACTTTACTATAAGCTCCCTCTACTACTACACATACAGCTCTGCTACATATCTGATATGGGTATACTTTACTATAAGCTCCCTCTACTACTACACATACAGCTCTGCTACATATCTGATATGGGTATACTTTACTATAAGCTCCCTCTACTACTACACATACAGCTCTGCTACATATCTGATATGGGTATACTTTACTATAAGCTCCCTCTACTACTACACATACAGCTCTGCTACATATCTGATATGGGTATACTTTACTATAAGCTCCCTCTACTGCCGCACATACAGCTCTGCTACATATCTGATATGGGTATACTTTACTATAAGCTCCCTCTACTGCCGCACATACAGCTCTGCTACATATCTGATATGGGTATACTTTACTATAAGCTCCCTCCACTACTACACATACAGCTCTGCTACATATCTGATATGGGTATACTTTACTATAAGCTCCCTCTACTACTACACATACAGCTCTGCTACATATCTGATATGGGTATACTTTACTATAAGCTCCCTCTACTACTGCACATACAGCTCTGCTACATATCTGATATGGGTATACTTTACTATAAGCTCCCTCTACTACTACACATACAGCTCTGCTACATATCTGATATGGGTATACTTTACTATAAGCTCCCTCTACTACCGCACATACAGCTCTGCTATATATCTGATATGGGTATACTTTACTATAAGCTCCCTCTACTGCCGCACATACAGCTCTGCTACATATCTGATATGGGTATACTTTACTATAAGCTCCCTCTACTACTACACATACAGCTCTGCTACATATCTGATATGGGTATACTTTACTATAAGCTCCCTCTACTACTACACATACAGCTCTGCTACATATCTTATATGGGTATACTTTACTATAAGCTCCCTCTACTACTACACATACAGCTCTGCTACATATCTGATATGGGTATACTTTACTATAAGCTCCCTCTACTGCCGCACATACAGCTTTGCTACATATCTGATATGGGTATACTTTACTATAAGCTCCCTCTACTACTACACATACAGCTCTGCTACATATCTGATATGGGTATACTTTACTATAAGCTCCCTCTACTACTACACATACAGCTCTGCTACATATCTGATATGGGTATACTTTACTATAAGCTCCCTCTACTGCCGCACATACAGCTCTGCTACATATCTGATATGGGTATACTTTACTATAAGCTCCCTCTACTGCCGCACATACAGCTCTGCTACATATCTTATATGGGTATACTTTACTATAAGCTCCCTCTACTGCCGCACATACAGCTCTGCTACATATCTGATATGGGTATACTTTACTATAAGCTCCCTCTACTACTACACATACAGCTCTGCTACATATCTGATATGGGTATACTTTACTATAAGCTCCCTCTACTACTACACATACAGCTCTGCTACATATCTGATATGGGTATACTTTACTATAAGCTCCCTCTACTACTACACATACAGCTCTGCTACATATCTGATATGGGTATACTTTACTATAAGCTCCCTCTACTACTACACATACAGCTCTGCTACATATCTGATATGGGTATACTTTACTATAAGCTCTCTCTACTACTACACATACAGCTCTGCTACATATCTGATATGGGTATACTTTACTATAAGCTCCCTCTACTGCCACACATACAGCTCTGCTACATATCTGATATGGGTATACTTTACTATAAGCTCCCTCTACTACTACACATACAGCTCTGCTACATATCTGATATGGGTATACTTTACTATAAGCTCCCTCTACTACTACACATACAGCTCTGCTACATATCTGATATGGGTATACTTTACTATAAGCTCCCTCTACTACTACACATACAGCTCTGCTACATATCTGATATGGGTATACTTTACTATAAGCTCCCTCTACTGCCGCACATACAGCTCTGCTACATATCTGATATGGGTATACTTTACTATAAGCTCCCTCTACTACCACACATACAGCTCTGCTACATATCTGATATGGGTATACTTTACTATAAGCTCCCTCTACTGCCGCACATACAGCTCTGCTACATATCTGATATGGGTATACTTTACTATAAGCTCCCTCTACTACTACACATACATCTCTGCTACATATCTGATATGGGTATACTTTACTATAAGCTCCCTCTACTGCCGCACATACAGCTCTGCTACATATCTGATATGGGTATACTTTACTATAAGCTCCCTCTACTACTACACATACAGCTCTGCTACATATCTGATATGGGTATACTTTACTATAAGCTCCCTCTACTACTGCACATACAGCTCTGCTACATATCTGATATGGGTATACTTTACTATAAGCTCTCTCTACTACTACACATACAGCTCTGCTACATATCTGATATGGGTATACTTTACTATAAGCTCTCTCTACTACTACACATACAGCTCTGCTACATATCTGATATGGGTATACTTTACTATAAGCTCCCTCTACTGCCGCACATACAGCTCTGCTACATATCTGATATGGGTATACTTTACTATAAGCTCCCTCTACTACTACACATACAGCTCTGCTACATAGCTACACTGATGGTGATACTGGATTGTGCTTTCGCCGTACACCCTGCTGAGTGAAATAAACCCGCTGTACGTTCCGGCCTTCGGGGTATTTTTCATGTACATCTGGTTACGATGACAATCTTATAACATGTGAGTAAAACAGAAACATATGTCTCCCGTTCCGGCTCCGCTCACGTTCCTGCTCCGCCGTCTCATTACATAGCAGGCAGCAAATCTACTTTGTCAGACACAATCTGGGAACATACGGTGGGAAAGCTGTACAGAGCGCGGACTTCTCTATGACACTTATTAGTCTATTGTGGTATCAGATCTGGGGAACGGAATTTCTAATGGTTTTATGGAACCTTTAACCGGTTGATGACACAGACGAGAGCGCTTCTTCCTCCCGATGCTAATAACATTATATAGAGTGGGCCCAGGACTGGAGTCGGCTCTATAGGTTACGCCTTACGGCTGTTATCAGCGGCTGGGGGGAAGCACTAACAGTAAGCATGGAGCTATCGCCCGTGCTGGCCATGTAACCATTTAGACGCCACTATCAAAACTGAAAGCAGCACATAACCACATATCCATTGGTGCTGTGAACCGCTCTCACTTCGGGGAGCCAATCTGTTAGCAGTACTGCCCGAGGCCTCCTGGAGCTGCCTCACTCAGCAGTTGTTTCCTTCAGCTTACAGAAGGCTGAGGAAATCAAATACCAAGGTAATGGATAAATGCAGAACATATGAACTGCATTGATCTCTATGAGCAATCAATGAGCTGCTCTAGGGGGACTACAGAAAAGTTGTTTTTATTATTATTATTAAATTTATCCCAACTGTAAAAGTTTAAATCACCCCCTTTTCCCATTTTTTAAATATAAAAATCCCCCTCCCCCCCACACAGACATTTGGTAAAGTTGTATGTGAAATTGCCCAAACAATTAAAATATCACATTCCTGATTTTGCAGGGTAAAAGGCATAAGTGCAAAAAAAAAAAAAAAAGTGCTTCTGAGTTGGACCGCCCACTTGACTACTTATCCCAGAATGATCAGATATATACATAAATGAGTAAATGACAAGTTACTCTGGAACTTTTCCCAAAAAACTGTCACTCTGCTCAGCTTACTCCCGATCTATAAAACGCTGCCGGCAGACTGGACTTTTCAGGTTTCCTTTTTAAGAGGTTTTTTTGGGAAAAAAATGAATACTTTGCCAGGCTGTGGGGGACATGTTGGTAATGTATACTTACCTGTCCTGTTCCTACGTCGCTGCTGGATCCCCCGACGCCCACTCTGCACTGTTGTCTGCATTTTCAGAAAATCTAAGGACGTCAATGCTGAGCGGCCATTTCCAGCGGGAGTGGAGTGTATGTCATGAAAACAGGCCAGGCAGCCCGGGATCCTGCAGCATCATGGGAACTGGACAGGTAAGTATACATTAATGACATGTCTCCCCCAGCCCGGCAGCCTGGCCAAGTAGTCATTTTCTCTTACCTGTGATGCCAATAATCTGGACACATTTCTGATGGTTTACGTAAGAAGGTAGATCCCACCTATTGAACAATGATGCTATGACCTAGTATGATGTCATCAAGGCCTATAATGACAAACCTTCTAAAATATTAGAGATGAGCGCAAGTCATACTGGGCTGACTGACAAGGCCGCACTCCCTTGGGCTGCAAACAACTTTGGTATTCAAATGGCGATCAATCTGATTGGAGCATCTCTAGGATTGTGAGGGTGCCGCACCACCTGAGAGCTATCCATAGTATGGGCAACACCCCTTCGCTAGTCCTATACTATATGTGATATGAAGCTTTTTGGCATTTCTGTTGCCTGATCCCAGGCTATCTTCTGTATACCTCCTCTCCATCCTCCCCTCCTTATGTTGCCTGATCCCAGGCTATCTTCTGTATACCTCCTCTCCATCCTCCCCTCCTTATGTTGCCTGATCCCAGGCTATCTTCTGTATACCTCCTCTCCCCTCCTTATGTTGCCTGATCCCAGGCTATCTTCTGTATACCTCCTCTCCCCTCCTTATGTTGCCTGATCCCAGGCTATCTTCTGTATACCTCCTCTCCCCTCCTTATGTTGCCTGATCCCAGGCTATCTTCTGTATACCTCCTCTCCCCTCCTTATGTTGCCTGATCCCAGGCTATCTTCTGTATACCTCCTCTCCCCTCCTTATGTTGCCTGATCCCAGGCTATCTTCTGTATACCTCCTCTCCCCTCCTTATGTTGCCTGATCCCAGGCTATCTTCTGTATACCTCCTCTCCCCTCCTTATGTTGCCTGATCCCAGGCTATCTTCTGTATACCTCCTCTCCCCTCCTTATGTTGCCTGATCCCAGGCTATCTTCTGTATACCTCCTCTCCATCCTCCCCTCCTTATGTTGCCTGATCCCAGGCTATCTTCTGTATACCTCCTCTCCCCTCCTTATGTTGCCTGATCCCAGGCTATCTTCTGTATACCTCCTCTCCATCCTCCCCTCCTTATGTTGCCTGATCCCAGGCTATCTTCTGTATACCTCCTCTCCCCTCCTTATGTTGTATAATATTTGTCGGATTTGCCCGATATCTATAGTTACTTGCGTCATGTGTTTTATTTATATTGAATTAATAATTGAGATGCAATAGAAAATACAGCCTGTAACCATATGCCCGGCGAGCGCTCAATAACTGGGATTAACCCTCTGCAAATGGCTATAAAATGCCGCTAATACCTCGTACACTGGATTATAGTCATAGATCTCCTCAAATCTTAAAACAAGCGGCTATTTAATTTGATATCTATTATATATTTCTGCTGGTAAATGGCGCATTACAACAAATCAGCAACATTTACAGCCGCGTTCTAGCAGTGAGGTAACATGCGGCATATTTCACAACCTGAATGACGAACGGCCACAATAAGACAAAAGGGGAAGGAAAAGCATTTTCAAATGAAAATTCCCTTAAAATTTGTGGCCATATAATTTTCAGGTCAATAGAAAGTTACGCGGCACGAACCAGCCAGATTGGCCAAATCCATACGTAACCTCCCCAAGACACAGGGTGGAGTTGTTCTTCCTAACCTACACCAAGACTGATGATCCCTACACCAAGACTGATGATCCCTACACCTAGACTGATGATCCCTACACCTAGACTGATGATCCCTACACCTAGACTGATGATCCCTACACCTAGACTGATGATCCCTACACCTAGACTGATGATCCATACACCTAGACTGATGATCCATACACCTAGACTGATGATCCCTACACCTAGACTGATGTAGACTGATGATCCCTACACCTAGACTGATGATCCCTACACCTAGACTGATGATCCCTACACCTAGACTGATGATCCCTACACCTAGACTGATGATCCCTACACCTAGACTGATGATCCATACACCTAGACTGATGATCCCTACACCTAGACTGATGTAGACTGATGATCCCTACACCTAGACTGATCTAGACTGATGATCCCTACACCTAGACTGATGATCCCTACACCTAGACTGATGATCCCTACACCTAGACTGATGATACCTACACCTAGACTGATGATCCCTACACCTAGACTGATGATCCCTACACCTAGACTGATGATACCTACACCTAGACTGATGATCCCTACACCTAGACTGATGTAGACAGGCCCCTTCCAAGTTTTGGCTTAGTCTTGAATTTCCCATGTCCTCGGTCTCCCTTACAGTGGCTCCTTGGTTACCTTTCTCTCCTGGCCTAGTAGGTTCTCATCCTATTATTCGGTTCAGGGAAGAAACAGAGTGCTGCACCTCACACCTATGGCTGATACTAGTGCCCCTAGGCTAAATAAAAAACACATCAGAATTTTGTGTATGAATTGATCAAGCCATACTGCCCCATGTACCTCGTGCCGGTATCTGATACACATGGGTCCCTACACTAAGTCCACACCGTGCCAGTCAGAGGCCACCAACCCCGCAGGCGTGCACAGCCAGGGAACGGGGGCCATGGGACGGCCCTGTGACCCCCATGCCACAGGACCAGACCCAAAAACACCACACCAGAACCCGGCCAGCACCGCCGCCGGAGAAGGTCGCCCCCAAGCAGCACAAGTCTGGATAAGGAATTACACTCACCATAGCTGCAGCAAACAGAATGGGAAAAAACAGGAGGGATTAAAACCATGTGCACTCAGGTGTCTCCTGCTAATTGCGGTCATGTGGGTCTCACCAGGAGGAGTGCAAAACACGGAGAAAAGAGAGAAACAAAATGCGGTTCAGGGAAGAAACAGAGTGCTGCACCTCACACCTATGGCTGATACTAGTGCCGCTTGGCTAAATAAAAAACACATCAGAATTTTGTGCTGGGATGTGCAGCGGTTCCATTCTCTCCAGTTCGTCTCATCCTATTATTGTCCCCCACCTTGAAAATCTGTCAAAACACCTCCTCTCCGGGTTTGTGTCTCCTTCCCCATTCCTCCCATATTCCTCCCCCACATCCCGTATAGGGTCAGGAACGGGTAAATTTAGGGCAAACACTTTTCTTGGTTCCTCTTCATGGTTCCCCCTATCTACACTCAAAGTCATCTTGGATCCATGCTCCTTGGGATTCTGAAGATCTCTGAAACTCCACCACTTTGTTTTTACACTTCCCCCATCTCCTTTACTCGCTTGCTTACTGCGTCCAAATCCTCTCCTCTCCATTATATTCCGGAGCCGAGGAGTCCTCCCCATTATATTACAGAGCTGTGGAGTCCTCTCCATTATATTACAGAGCTGAGGAGTCCTCCCCATTATATTCCGGAGCTCCGTCGTCCTCTCCATTATATTCCGGAGCTCCGTCGTCCTCTCCATTATATTCCGGAGCTCCGTCGTCCTCTCCATTATATTCCGGAGCTCCGTCGTCCTCTCCATTATATTCCGGAGCTCCGTCGTCCTCTCCATTATATTCCGGAGCTCCGTCGTCCTCTCCATTATATTCCGGAGCTCCGTCGTCCTCTCCATTATATTCCGGAGCTCCGTCGTCCTCTCCATGCATCCACATGCCCAGTTTGTAGCTTACGGCGGTGAAATACAAAGATACAAATGACGGATATGGAATCGGCCTCCTTTCTGCTACTTATGGATGACCTTAGTTTAGGGTTTCGAGGGGGGGGGGCTGGAGGTGACTGAGTCCCTTTAAGTATGGAGCCCATTCTGACTTCCCACCATGTTCCTTATTTCAGTCATCTTGAAGTCACTCCTGATAATCCTATAATCCACGCACATCTGATAATGGTAAATTCAACAATGAAGTAACAAATCCCCACAGACGTACCTTGTGCGAGGTCAATGGCCCCCCTGATTATTCCCCTGAACGCGGAGACGTCGCTCTCCCAGCCGCTCTTCTGAGTATCACATTTATGAGCGTTGGTCAGGAACTGTAAAGCCTAAAACGAAGGAAGATAAAACAATGAAATATCCCGGATTCTAAGAAGTCATTTATAACAATATAATGTACAGAACAGTTTCCTATAAAAGCAGCTGCTGCCCCCAAAACCCGACAGTCTGTGCTGCAATGTGACGTTGGTCGATGGAGGAGATATGATGTCCCCGATGCGCTCAATGGGATTCAGGGAAACAAGCGGCCAATCCATAGCGTCACTGCCTCCATCTTGTAGGAACTGCTGCCACACTCCAGCCACATGAGGTCTAGCATTGTCCTGCATTAGGAGGAACCCCGACTGCACCAGCATATGGTCTCACAAGGGCTCTGAGGGTCTCGGTATATAATGGCAGTCAGGCTGCCCCTGTCACATGTGCTCAGTGTGAACCTGCTCTCATCTGTGAGGAGCACAGGGGGCGCCAGTGGTGAATCTGCCAGTCCTGGTGTTCTCTGGGAAATGCCAAGCGTCCTGCCCGGTGTTGGGCTGTGACCCCATCTGTGGACGTCGAGCCCTCATAGCATCCTCATATACATATCCCAGACCCCGATATACATACATACCCCTTTATATAAATATCTGTGCTGTCAGCTTACAGGGCTGCTTAAATGATACCAGGATTGTTTGTGCAGCCCGGCAGCTCAACTCATTGCACCATATAAAGGTTCTGCATTGATCTCACTGACTAGCGCTCATTCATGGCTCTTGTGGCCGAAAAATCTTTAGGTCTAAAAGGACCTTCAGACCCAGCAGCATCAGCCAAGGATCACATCATGGACAATGCCGGCCGTACTGGTGGCCGTACAATCACCTGGGCAGCTGCTATTCTAGAGTGTGAGAGAAACAGGGGGCTCTAGAATAAAGCCCCTTGAAGACTGCATTTAAAGGCACATTGGTGGCCATTAAGGGGTTAAAGAGGATTTCTAGAAGTAGAAGCAAAGCTATGATTTGGGAATCTCCTTACAGATGCTGAACCTTTGTCTCCATGATATAAGAGGAGCAGGGGCCCAGAAGGGAACCCCAGAAACCTGACCCTTCCCAGCTCTGCTGAATGCCCAAGGAGGCCGCTGAGAGGGGTGCACGCACGCTATGCTTCAGGCCGCTGAGAGGGGTGCACGCTAGGCTCTAGGCCGCTGAGAGGGGTGCACGCTACGCTCCAGTCCCCTGAGAGGGGTGCACGCTCACTACGCTCCTGGCTGCTGAGAGGGGTGCATGCTACACTTCAGGACGCTGAGAGGGGTGCACGCACGCTATGCTTCAGGTCGCTGAGAAGGGTGCACGCTACACTTCAGGACGCTGAGAGGGGTGCACGCACGCTATGCTTCAGGCCGCTGAGAGGGGTGCACGCATGCTACGCTCCAGTCCGCTGAGAGGGGTGCATGCTACACTTCAGGACGCTGAGAGGGGTGCAGGCTACGCTCTAGGCCGCTGAGAGGGGTGCACGCATGCTCCAGGCCGCTGAGAGGGGTGCACGCACGCTACGCTGCAGGCCGCTGAGAGGGGTGCTCGCTACACTTCAGGACGCTGAGAGGGGTGCACGCACGCTACGCTGCAGGCCGCTGAGAGGGGTGCACGCACGCTACGCTCCAGGCTGCTGAGAGGGGTGCACGCATGCTACACTTCAGGCCGCTGAGAGGGGTGCACGCACGCTACGCTCCAGGCCGCTGAGAGGGGTGCACGCATGCTACGCTCCAGTCCGCTGAGAGGGGTGCACGCTCACTACGCTCCAGGCCGCTGAGAGGGGTGCACGCTACACTTCAGGCCGCTGAGAGGGGTGCACGCTACGCTCTAGGCCGCTGAGAAGGGTGCACGCACGCTCCAGGCCGCTGAGAAGGGTGCACGCACGCTCCAGGCCGCTGAGAGGGGTGCACGCTACACTTCAGGCCGCTGAGAGGGGTGCACGCATGCTACACTCCAGGCCGCTGAGAGGGGCGCACGCTAGGCTCCAGGCCGCTGAGAGGGGCGCACGCTAGGCTCCAGGCCGCTGAGAGGGGTGCACGCTACGCTCCAGGCCGCTGAGAGGGGCGCACGCTACGCTCCAGGCCGCTGAGAGGGGTGCACGCTAGGCTCCAGGCCGCTGAGAGGGGTGCACGCTAGGCTCCAAGCCGCTGAGAGTGGTGCACGCTAGGCTCCAGGCCGCTGAGAGGGGTGCACGCTACGCTCCAGGCCGCTGAGAAGGGCGCAGGCTACGCTCCAGGCCGCTGAGAGGGGTGCACACTACACTTCAGGCCGCTGAGAGGGGTGCACGCACGCTACGCTCCAGGCCGCTGAGAGGGGTGCACGCTACACTTCAGGCCGCTGAGAGGGGTGCACGCACGCTACGCTCCAGGCCGCTGAGAGGGGTGCACGCTACACTTCAGGCCGCTGAGAGGGGTGCACGCATGCTACACTCCAGGCCGCTGAGAGGGGCGCACGCTAGGCTCCAGGCCGCTGAGAGGGGTGCACGCTAGGCTCCAGGCCGCTGAGAGGGGCGCACGCTACGCTCCAGGCCACTGAGAGGGGCGCACGCTACGCTCCAGGCCGCTGAGAGGGGTGCACGCTAGGCTCCAGGCCGCTGAGAGGGGTGCACGCTAGGCTCCAGGCCGCTGAGAGGGGTGCACGCTACGCTCCAGGCCGCTGAGAGGGGTGCAGGCTATGCTGCAGGCCGCTGAGAGGGGTGCACGCTACACTTCAGGCCGCTGAGAGGGGTGCACGCTAGGCTCCAGGCCGCTGAGAGGGGTGCACGCTACACTTCAGGCCGCTGAGAGGGGTGCACTCTAGGCTCCAGTCCGCTGAGAGGGGTGCATGCTACACTTCAGGACGCTGAGAGGGGTGCACGCACGCTACGCTGCAGGCCGCTGAGAGGGGTGCTCGCTACACTTCAGGACGCTGAGAGGGGTGCACGCACGCTACGCTGCAGGCCGCTGAGAGGGGTGCACGCATGCTACACTTCAGGCCGCTGAGAGGGGTGCACGCACGCTACGCTCCAGGCCGCTGAGAGGGGTGCACGCTACACTTCAGGCCGCTGAGAGGGGTGCACGCACGCTACGCTCCAGGCCGCTGAGAGGGGTGCACGCTACACTTCAGGCCGCTGAGAGGGGTGCACGCATGCTACACTCCAGGCCGCTGAGAGGGGCGCACGCTAGGCTCCAGGCCGCTGAGAGGGGTGCACGCTAGGCTCCAGGCCGCTGAGAGGGGCGCACGCTACGCTCCAGGCCGCTGAGAGGGGCGCACGCTACGCTCCAGGCCGCTGAGAGGGGTGCACGCTAGGCTCCAGGCCGCTGAGAGGGGTGCACGCTAGGCTCCAGGCCGCTGAGAGGGGTGCACGCTACGCTCCAGGCCGCTGAGAGGGGTGCAGGCTATGCTGCAGGCCGCTGAGAGGGGTGCACGCTACACTTCAGGCCGCTGAGAGGGGTGCACGCTAGGCTCCAGGCCGCTGAGAGGGGTGCACGCTACACTTCAGGCCGCTGAGAGGGGTGCACTCTAGGCTCCAGTCCGCTGAGAGGGGTGCATGCTACACTTCAGGACGCTGAGAGGGGTGCACGCACGCTACGCTGCAGGCCGCTGAGAGGGGTGCTCGCTACACTTCAGGACGCTGAGAGGGGTGCACGCACGCTACGCTGCAGGCCGCTGAGAGGGGTGCACGCATGCTACACTTCAGGCCGCTGAGAGGGGTGCACGCATGCTACGCTCCAGTCCGCTGAGAGGGGTGCACGCTCACTACGCTCCAGGCCGCTGAGAGGGGTGCACGCTACACTTCAGGCCGCTGAGAGGGGTGCACGCTACGCTCTAGGCCGCTGAGAAGGGTGCACGCACGCTCCAGGCCGCTGAGAAGGGTGCACGCACGCTCCAGGCCGCTGAGAGGGGTGCACGCTACACTTCAGGCCGCTGAGAGGGGTGCACGCATGCTACACTCCAGGCCGCTGAGAGGGGCGCACGCTAGGCTCCAGGCCGCTGAGAGGGGCGCACGCTAGGCTCCAGGCCGCTGAGAGGGGTGCACGCTACGCTCCAGGCCGCTGAGAGGGGCGCACGCTACGCTCCAGGCCGCTGAGAGGGGCGCACGCTAGGCTCCAGGCCGCTGAGAGGGGTGCACGCTAGGCTCCAGGCCGCTGAGAGGGGTGCACGCTACGCTCCAAGCCGCTGAGAGTGGTGCACGCTAGGCTCCAGGCCGCTGAGAGGGGTGCACGCTACGCTCCAGGCCGCTGAGAAGGGCGCAGGCTACGCTCCAGGCCGCTGAGAGGGGTGCACACTACACTTCAGGCCGCTGAGAGGGGTGCACGCACGCTACGCTCCAGGCCGCTGAGAGGGGTGCACGCTACACTTCAGGCCGCTGAGAGGGGTGCACGCACGCTACGCTCCAGGCCGCTGAGAGGGGTGCACGCTACACTTCAGGCCGCTGAGAGGGGTGCACGCATGCTACACTCCAGGCCGCTGAGAGGGGCGCACGCTAGGCTCCAGGCCGCTGAGAGGGGTGCACGCTAGGCTCCAGGCCGCTGAGAGGGGAGCACGCTACGCTCCAGGCCGCTGAGAGGGGCGCACGCTAGGCTCCAGGCCGCTGAGAGGGGTGCACGCTAGGCTCCAGGCCGCTGAGAGGGGTGCACGCTAGGCTCCAGGCCGCTGAGAGGGGTGCACGCTATGCTCCAAGCCGCTGAGAGTGGTGCACGCTAGGCTCCAGGCCGCTGAGAGGGGTGCACGCTACGCTCCAGGCCGCTGAGAAGGGCGCAGGCTACGCTCCAGGCCGCTGAGAGTGGTGCACGCTACGCTCCAGGCCGCTGAGAGGGGCGCACGCTACGCTCCAGGCCGCTGAGAGGGGTGCAGGCTATGCTGCAGGCCGCTGAGAGGGGTGCACGCTACACTTCAGGCCGCTGAGAGGGGTGCACGCTAGGCTCCAGGCCGCTGAGAGGGGTGCACGCTACACTTCAGGCCGCTGAGAGGGGTGCACTCTAGGCTCCAGGCCACTAAGAGGGGTGCAGGCTACGCTCCAAGCCGCTGAGAGTGATGCACGCTAGGCTCCAGGCCGCTGAGAGTGGTGCACGCTAGGCTCCAGGCCGCTGAGAGGGGTGCACGCTACGCTCCAGGCCGCTGAGAAGGGCGCACACTACGCTTCAGGCCGCTAAGAGGGGTGCAGGCTATGCTGCAGGCCGCTGCGAGGGGTGCACGCTACACTTCAGGCCGCTGAGAGGGGAGCACGCTACGCTCCAGGCCGCTGAGAGGGGTGCACGCTAGGCTCCAGGCCGCTGAGAGGGGTGCACGCTACGCTCCAAGCCGCTGAGAGTGGTGCACGCTAGGCTCCAGGCCGCTGAGAGGGGTGCAGGCTACGCTCCAGGCTGCTGAGAGGGGTGCATGCTAGGATCCAAGCTGCTGAGAGGGGTGCATGCTAGGATCCAGGCCGCTGAGAGGGAGGCACGCTAGGCTCCAAGCCGCTGAGAGTGGTGCACGCTAGGCTCCAGGCCGCTGAGAGGGGTGCAGGCTACGCTCCAGGCCGCTGAGAGGGGTGCAGGCTACGCTCCAGGCTGCTGAGAGGGGTGCAGGCTACGCTCCAGGCCGCTGAGAGGGGTGCAGGCTACGCTCCAGGCCGCTGAGAGGGGTGCAGGCTACGCTCCAGGCCGCTGAGAGGGGTGCACGCTAGGATCCAGGCTGCTGAGAGGGAGGCACGCTAGGCTCCAGGCCGCTAAGAGGGGTGCACGCTAGGCTCCAGGCCGCTGAGAGGGGTGCAGGCTACGCTCCAGGCCGCTGAGAGGGGTGCAGGCTACGCTCCAGGCCGCTGAGAGGGGTGCACGCTAGGATCCAGGCTGCTGAGAGGGAGGCACGCTAGGCTCCAGGCCGCTGAGAGGGGTGCAGGCTACGCTCCAGGCCGCTGAGAGGGGTGCACGCTACGCTTCAGGCCGCTGAGAGGGGTGCACGCTCACTACGCTCCTGGCCGCTGGTGGCCATATTATTATTAGGGAATCATACCGGAGTGATAAACAGATGAGGAAACCCCCCATCCCCGCACATTGTAGCGGCAATATAACACATCAGTATCTGCAGGACGAGCTCAGATCTGGGCTGATCCCTTATATATTGCACAATCTATCTATATGCAGACTGGGGCAGAGCTGAAGACATTGCATACTGCAGCTGTACGGCAGATGGTGAATGTATATAACGTACAGACTCATCAGGGAGAGGAGAGAAACATTTTAAAAAATAGTCTAGACGGCGAGATATGATCCATGTTACTGAACAATTCCAACTAATCAGAAGATTTCGACATCCAGAGGACGGATCCGTCACACAACAGAACATCAAACACATGGAAGTCCCGGAATCAAACATACGGGGAGGGGTCCTGGAGACGAGCGGGTAAGTGGTGGCAAACGTCACAACGCGGCCCATCCAGCACTGCGCCACGGCCACCAGCTCAGGCCTCAATATAGCCTGTTATTCTGTAGTCTGGAGAACAGAAGAAGTGACAGCGACACCAGGAGAAGAGATGGCGGCACCAGGAGAAGCGATGGCGACACCAGAAGTGATGGCAACACCAGGAGTGATGGCGACACCAGGAGTGATGGCGACACCAGAAGAAGCGATGGCGGCACCAGGAGAAGCGATGGCGACACCAGGAGAAGCGATGGCGACACCAGGAGAAGCGATGGCGACACCAGGAGAAGCGATGGCGACACCAGGAGAAGCGATGGCGACACCAGGAGAAGCGATGGCGACACCAGGAGAAGCGATGGCGACACCAGGAGAAGAGATGGCGACATCAGGAGAAGTGATGGCGACACCAGGAGAAGTGATGGCGACACCAGGAGAAGTGATGGCGGCAACAAGAGAAGAGATGGCGACAACAGGAGAAGCGATGGCGACAACAGGAGAAGCGACGGCGACAACAGGAGAAACGACGGCGACACCAGGAGAAGTGACAGCGATAACAGGAGAGGTGACAGCGAAAACAGGAGAAGTGACAGCGACACCAGGAGAGGTGACAGCGACACCAGGAGAGGTGACAGCGACAACAGTAGAGGTGACAGCGACAACAGGAGAGGTGACAGCGACAACAGGAGAGGTGACAGCGACACCAGGAGAGGTGACAGCGACACCAGGAGAGGTGACAGCGACAACAGGAGAGGTGACAGCGACACCAGGAGAGGTGACAGCGACACCAGGAGAGGTGACAGCGACAACAGGAGAGGTGACAGCGACAACAGGAGAAGCGACGGCGACACCAGGAGAGGTGACAGCGACACCAGGAGAGGTGACAGCGACACCAGGAGAAGCGATGGCGACACCAGGAGAAGCGATGGCGACACCAGGAGAAGCGATGGCGACACCAGGAGAAGCGATGGCGACACCAGGAGAAGTGATGGCGACACCAGGAGAAGAGATGGCGACATCAGGAGAAGTGATGGCGACACCAGGAGAAGTGATGGCGACACCAGGAGAAGTGATGGCGGCAACAAGAGAAGAGATGGCGACAACAGGAGAAGCGATGGCGACAACAGGAGAAGCGACGGCGACAACAGGAGAAACAACGGCGACACCAGGAGAAGTGACAGCGATAACAGGAGAGGTGACAGCGAAAACAGGAGAAGTGACAGCGACAACAGGAGAGGTGACAGCGACACCAGGAGAGGTGACAGCGACAACAGGAGAGGTGACAGCGACACCAGGAGAGGTGACAGCGACACCAGGAGAGGTGACAGCGACACCAGGAGAGGAGACAGCGACAACAGGAGAGGTGACAGCGACAACAGGAGAGGTGACAGCGACAACAGGAGAGGTGACAGCGACAACAGGAGAGGTGACAGCGACACCAGGAGAGGTGACAGCGACACCAGGAGAGGTGACAGCGACACCAGGAGAGGTGACAGCGACAACAGGAGAGGTGACAGCGACACCAGGAGAGGTGACAGCGACAACAGGAGAGGTGACAGCGACAACAGGAGAAGCGACGGCGACACCAGGAGAGGTGACAGCGACACCAGGAGAGGTGACAGCGACACCAGGAGAGGAAACAGCGACAACAGGAGAGGTGACAGCGACAACAGGAGAGGTGACAGCGACACCAGGAGAGGTGACAGCGACACCAGGAGAGGTGACAGCGACAACAGGAGAAGCGACGGCGACACCAGGAGAGGTGACAGCGACAACAGGAGAGGTGACAGCGACACCAGGAGAGGTGACAGCGACACCAGGAGAGGTGACAGCGACAACAGGAGAAGCGACGGCGACAACAGGAGAAATGATGGAGAGAGCAGGAGAAGTGACAGCAACATGAGAAGTGACGGCGGCCACCGGAAAAGCGAGGGCGACAACAGGAGAAGCGACAGCGACACCAGGAGAAGTGATGGCGACACCAGGAGAAGTGATGGCGGCACCAGGAGAAGTGATGGCGGCAAACGGAGAAGAGATGGCGACACCAGGAGAAGTGATGGCGACACCAGGAGAAGTGACAACAGGAAAGGTGACACCCGCCGTGCTGAGAACCATAAAAAAGCAAAATCCATAGATATAAGAGAGGACATTACCTTCTCGTTGTCGTCAGGTTTGTCGCTCTGTCCGTTCCCGTACAGATTGGCGTAGGATTTCCAGATCTCGGCATCACTAGAGTCTCGAGCCGTTATTCTTCCAAACAATTCCTGTAACTTGGTCTTCAGGGTAATGGTGGACTCTCCTTTACGATCCTCAATTCCTTCCACCACGGCCCGAACCAAGATCTTCAGCACCTGCGGAGTTATAGAGGTTACACTGTTAGTTTGGGCTCCATGAACAATGTTTCCTTTAGGTGAATTACAAATAGTAGAAAGTTCTACCAGGTCATTTAGATTGTAAGCTCCTACGGGCAGGGACTGCTCTCCTTCGTATTACTATTTTTCTCTTTTTTCCTGTATTTCCTTAAAGGGGCACTCCAGTGAAAATCTTTTTCTTTCAAACTGGTGCCTGAAAGTTATACAAATTTATAATTTAGTTCTCTTTAAAAATCTCAAGTCATCCAGTACTTACCAGCTGCTGTATGTCCTGCAGGAGGTGATGTATTCTCTTCAGTGTGACACAGTGCTCTCTGCTGCCACCTCTGTCCATGTCAGGAACTGTCCAGAGCAGCAGCAAATCCCCATAGAAAACCTCTCCTGCTCTGGACAGTTCCTGACATGGACAGAGGTGGCAGCAGAGAGCACGGTGTCAGACGGGAGAGAATACGCCACTTCCTGCAGGACATACAGCAGCTGATAAGTACTGGAAGACTGAAGATTTTTAAATAGAAGTAAAAATCAAATCTATATAACTTTCTAAAACCAGCAGATTTGGAAGAAAAAGATTTTCACTGGAGTACCCCTTTAATTGTAAAACATAGAAGAATATATAAGCACTAAATAAATATAATTATTAAAAACCGGCATGCTTTATTTGACATTACCCCAGCAGAGTGATGTCATGGTTATATGAGTGCTCTCTGATGATACTGAGCCCAAGAATCTTATATACAATGTAAAAAAAAATGTGCTGGCGCTGGACAATCCCTTTAAGTTGCATACAGGCCTTTCTATGACTCTGAGGAATCTATACAGAAAAGACATCAATCCCCGACAACACAAGAGACAATGCTCTGCAGCAACAGTCCGCAGGATCAGCATCCAGGAGCGACTCTCCCAGACAATGCTCTGCAGCTACAGTCCCCAGGGATCAGCATCCAGGAGCGACTCTCCCAGACAATGCTCTGCAGCTACAGTCCCCAGGGATCAGCATCCAAAAGCGACTCTACCAGACAATGCTCTGCAGCTACAGTCCCCAGGAATCAGCATCCAGGAGCGACTCTCCCAGACAATGCTCTGCAGCTACAGTCCCCAGGGATCAGCATCCAGGAGCGACTCTCCCAGACAATGCTCTGCAGCTACAGTCCACAGGATCAGCATCCAGGAGCGACTCTCCCAGACAATGCTCTGCAGCTACAGTCCGCAGGGATCAGCATCCAGGAGCGACTCTCCCAGACAATGCTCTGCAGCTACAGTCCCCAGGGATCAGCATCCAGGAGCGACTCTCCCAGACAATGCTCTGCAGCTACAGTCCCCAGGGATCAGCATCCAGGAGCGACTCTACCAGACAATGCTCTGCAGCTACAGTCCCCAGGGATCAGCATCCAGGAGCGACTCTCCCAGACAATGCTCTGCAGCTACAGTCCCCAGGGATTAGCATCCAGGAGCGACTCTCCCAGACAATGCTCTGCAGCTACAGTCCCCAGGGATCAGCATCCAGGAGCGACTCTCCCAGACAATGCTCTGCAGCTACAGTCCCCAGGGATCAGCATCCAGGAGCGACTCTCCCAGACAATGCTCTGCAGCTACAGTCCCCAGGGATCAGCATCCAGGAGCGACTCTACCAGACAATCCATCATGCTGGAGCTCTGGATGGGTCAGAACCTTCATAATGGCAGCCAGCTAATAATTATTGACTCTGTGAGTAATTACACTAATAAACCACTGAATTTCTGAGAGTGAGTAATAAACTATAGCAAATAGTGATCAATAATTCATGGGACATTTAAATAAAAAACGTCCTGCATCAATCAATAGGTAGCGGAATATCTGATGAGCTAATGAGGCGGCATTCAATCACGGGTGCCTCTTCTTACCCTCAGGACTGCAGGCGGGTTCTAACATGTCTTACAGGGGGGTTAAGGAATATTTTGCCCATTACAAAGAAAGACATGTCATTCTTAAAGGGGTTATCCAGGATTAGGAAAAGACAGCTACTTTCTTGCAAAAACAGCATCCCCTCCCTGTCTCCAGGTTGTGTGCGGTATTACAATTCACCTCTATTCACTTTAATGGAATGAAGCTGTAAAACACCTAAAATTAGGTGTGATGCTGATTATGAAAGAAAGCAGCCATATTTTCCAAGCCTGGATAACCCCTTTAAATAATGTAGAAGATAGGGCGGCCTGCACATGTTAGAGGGATGTAACGCTCACACACCAAAAATAAAGGAACGCCGCAAAAACAAACAAAGTTACTCCCCAATAGTGCTGAGCGGACTGGCTGACCTGTACGGTATTTGACTCTCGGTGTTTGGAGAACTCGGATGCTGCTCTAGGGCTGCCAGGAGGACAGGGATATAGCCTAGGGCTGCCAGGAAGACAGGGATATAGCCTAGGGCTGCCAGGAAGACAGGGATATAGCCTAAGGCTGCCAGGAAGACAGGGATATAGCCTAGGGCTGCCAGGAGGACAGGGATATAGCCTAGGGCTGCCAGGAGGACAGGGATATAGCCTAGGGTCTAGGGCTGCCAGGAGGACAGGGATATAGCCTAGGGCTGCCAGGAAGACAGGGATATAGCCTAGGGCTGCCAGAAAGACAGGGATATAGCCTAGGGCTGCCAGGAGGACAGGGATATAGCCTAGGGTCTAGGGCTGCCAGGAGGACAGGGATATAGCCTAAGGCCTAGGGCTGCCAGGAAGACAGGGATATAGCCTAGGGCTGCCAGAAAGACAGGGATATAGCCTAGGGTCTAGGGCTGCCAGGAGGACAGGGATATAGCCTAAGGCCTAGGGCTGCCAGGAAGACAGGGATATAGCCTAGGGCTGCCAGAAAGACAGGGATATAGCCTAGGGCTGCCAGGAGGACAGGGATATAGCCTAGGGCCTAGGGCTGCCAGGAAGACAGGGATATAGCCTAGGGCTGCCAGAAAGACAGGGATATAGCCTAGGGCTGCCAGGAGGACAGGGATATAGCCTAGGGCTGCCAGGAGGACAGGGATATAGCCTAAGGCCTAGGGCTGCCAAGAAGACAGGGATATAGCCTAGGGCTGCCAGGAGGACAGGGATATAGCCTAGGGCCTAGGGCTGCCAGGAGGACAGGGATATAGCCTAGGGCCTAGGGCTGCCAAGAAGACAGGGATATAGCCTAGGGCTGCCAGGAGGACAGGGATATAGCCTAGGGCCTAGGGCTGCCAGGAGGACAGGGATATAGCCTAGGGCCTAGGGCTGCCAAGAAGACAGGGATATAGCCTAGGGCTGCCAGGAGGACAGGGATATAGCCTAGGGCATAAGGCTGCCAGGAGGACAGGGATATAGCCTAGGGCCTAGGGCTGCCAGGAGGACAGGGATATAGCCTAAGGCTGCCAGGAAGACAGGGATATAGCCTAGGGCTGCCAGGAGGACAGGGATATAGCCTAAGGCTGCCAAGAAGACAGGGATATAGCCTAAGGCTGCCAAGAAGACAGGGATATAGCCTAAGGCCTAGGGCTGCCAGGAGGACAGGGATATAGCCTAGGGCTGCCAGGAAGACAGGGATATAGCCTAGGGCTGCCAGGAGGACAGGGATATAGCCTAGGGCTGCCAGGAGGACAGGGATATAGCCTAGGGCTGCCAGGAAGACAGGGATATAGCCTAGGGCTGCCAGGAAGACAGGGATATAGCCTAGGGCTGCCAGGAGGACAGGGATATAGCCTAGGGCTGCCAGGAGGACAGGGATATAGCCTAGGGCTGCCAGGAAGACAGGGATATAGCCTAGGGCCTAGGGCTGCCAGGAAGACAGGGATATAGCCTAGGGCCTAGGGCTGCCAGGAAGACAGGGATATAGCCTAGGGCTGCCAGGAGGACAGGGATATAGCCTAGGGCTGCCAGGAGGACAGGGATATAGCCTAGGGCCTAGGGCTGTGTCTATGGGTTCCAGGATTCGGAGAACATTGCTGAGCTGGAACAGTTCCAAGTCCGCTGACCCTTACTTACTATAAGCGCCTATAGAATACTGTCCGAGAAAGAGCCGGAACAAGAAATAACAAATGGTTGCACAGCTCTCCATAACATTAATTGTAAGGGTTAGATGATGGTCCCCTATAATATGTGTTACCATCAATCACCATATACAGATATGCTCAGATCTCCTCAGGTTCATGAATGCCCCACAGACACCGGATGGGATGGTGCCGGCGGTGACACTACGTCAGGCTGTATGTTCAGAATGAGGATGGCTGGTGATGAGGCTTGTATACAGATTTGTAATTTACTCCTATCAAAAAATCTCCAGTCTTCCAGTAGTTATCAGCTGCTGTATGTCCTGCAGTAAGTGGTGTATTCTCTCCAGTCTGACACAGTGCTCTCTGCTGCCACCTCTGTCCATGTCAGGAACTGTCCAGAGCAGCAGCAAATCCCCATAGAAAACCTCTCCTGCTCTGGACAGTTCCTGACATGGACAGAGGTGGCAGCAGAGAGCACTGTATCAGACTGGAGAGAATACACCACTTCCTGCAGGACTTACAGCAGCTGATAAGTATAGGAAGACTTGAGATTGAGAACAGAAGTAAGTTACAAATCTATATAACTTTCTGAAACCAGTTGATTTGATAGAAAAAGATTTTCTCTGGACAACCCCTTTAAGATCTAAATAGTCTCCAAACAGATTCTTGAGATGTCCTCCGGTGCTTAGATATGTGAGACGTCACCCACCTGCACGTCCTTGTATTTGTCTCGGAGGTCCATCAGCCGGTGGTACGCTTTCACAGCTTCCGCAAACTCTCCCACATCTGTGCTGGTTAATAGATAATTCTCCCATATTTGCCAATGCTCAAAGTTGCACTTGATGGCTTCTTGAAGGGTTCGGAACGCTTTGTGTCTAACAAAACAAGAGAAAGCAATTTCCTCATTATCTCAATGGCAGATGGGTCCCTTCCCCACCCCTGACCAATCGTCCACAAACAAGAAATACGACCCTCTGCACCACCGCGGGGGAGGGGGGGATGGGGCACATGCTGCACCTTGTATTCTGGATGAGCAGCATGAACTGACAGATGGAGGGATACCCGCTGTATGTTCTGTCCATACATTCTGATAGCTATAATGAAGTCTTTTTCAGATGACCCGGACCTCCACCATCAGTCACCGTATCGGCTCAGAGACTGATCCATAGAGTGTAAAGACAGACTGATCAGCCGCAACAGGAGACATGAAGGACATTGGTGACTCCATGATAATGGATCCTAGCGAGGGATTTCAGGCAACAAGTCAATAGTCAGTTCTTCAACTTTTGGAAGCAGCAAAATAAGCAGTTGGCCGGATTCACGTGGATCAGGAGAACGTCCACAGGTGGAGGCACGGCCATGCTCTGGACTATGTTCTGCTGGAGAACCTTGGTCCGGTCATTTGACAATTAGCACCGCACTAAATGTTTTACAGACCAGGCACATCCTCCATGGCCCCAGTGTTGGCGATAGGACAATGCTGCCCGTCACACTGCAATAACTGTTCAGGGGAGGAACACAAACTTTTACATGTCGACTCGGCCATCAAACTCCCAGAATCTCTAACGGTTTGAGCATCTATGGGACGTGCTGGAACATTACCAGAGCCCCCTCCGCTGCAGGCAGACATTATAGTCACCGGTGAGGATCGCTTCCTGCAGTGCCGCCCCATCCTGGTGCTCTCATGCTGCCCGAATCCCGCTGGCTCCTACCTCACATCTCCTCTCACCCCTCTTCTTTCCCAAGGGCTTCTGAAGGCCTGAGGTCAGTGTCTACAGTGCATCTCATAGTGACACATTGAAGACTGTGACTTCCAGCCTCCTCAGATGCGGGTGACCCAGAAAAGAGGTCACATGGGGGCAGAATTTAAATGGCGCCATAGCAGCGGGATGACGCTGTGGCGCAGGACAACAATCATCACAGGTGAGTATATGAGCGCTTCTTTACTTCTTCTGTCCCTTTAAGCCCTACAGAAAGAACAGCCTGAAGCATCAGCAGACGTATAGCTGCATAAACCACACATGTTGCAGTGCAGCAGTTTATATTTGCCCTGTATGGTGCCCAGTACGCGACGTCCCCAAAGACGGACAGAATAATTGTGCATGGACTCTCATTTATTTTTGCCACAGATTTACCAAACACCAATTCTAGGCAATGATGAGTAATTATGATGGTGTCATCGGCAAAGTGTCTGAATTCCATTATAAAGTGATGGTTAGAGAGCTGGAGAGCGGCACAGGCGGCTTCCTCAGGGCGCGGGGTGACATCACTGAATAATCCTGCTAAATGGAGCTAATCAGACAAAGAAAATATCATGGAATTACAGAAAATAAACTAACGTGTAACAAAAGAATGACCTCTGACTGAGTATCTCATAGTGTCACCAGCTGTGAGATCCCTACACCGCCGTCAGATCCCTACACCGCCGTCAGATCCCTACACTGCCGTCAGGTCCCTACACTGCCGTCAGGTCCCTACACCGCCGTCAGGTCCCTACACCGCCGTCAGGTCCCTACACCGCCGTCAGATCCCTACACCGCCGTCAGATCCCTACACTGCCGTCAGGTCCCTACACTGCCGTCAGGTCCCTACACTGCCGTCAGGTCCCTACACTGCCGTCAGGTCCCTACACCGCCGTCAGATCCCTACACCGCCGTCAGATCCCTACACTGCCGTCAGGTCCCTACACTGCCGTCAGGTCCCTACACTGCCGTCAGGTCCCTACACTGCCGTCAGGTCCCTACACCGCCGTCAGGTCCCTACACCGCCGTCAGGTCCCTACACCGCCGTCAGATCCCTACACCGCCGTCAGATCCCTACACCGCCGTCAGGTCCCTACACTGCCGTCAGGTCCCTACACTGCCGTCAGATCCGTACAATGCCGTCAGATCCGTACAATGCCGTTAGATCAGTACAATGCAGTCAGATCCCTACATTGCCGTCAGATCCCTACACTGCCGTCAGATCCTTACACTGCCGTCAGATCCCTACACTGCCGTCAGATCCCTACACTGCCGTCAGATCCCTACACTGCCGTCAGATCCCTACACTGCCGTCAGATCCCTACACTGCCGTCAGATCCGCACACTGCCGTCAGATCCCTACACTGCCGTCAGATCCCTACACTGCCGTCAGATCCCTACACTGCCGTCAGATCCCTACACTGCCGTCAGATCCGCACACTGCCGTCAGATCCGTACACTGCCGTCAGATCCGTACACTGCCGTCAGATCCCTACACTGCCGTCAGACCCGCACACTGCCGTCAGATCCGTACACTGCCGTCAGATCCGTACACTGCCGTCTGATCCGTACACTGCTGTCCATCACCATTACTAAGATATAGTAAAACAAAACTATAGTAACAGGCCATATGGTAGCATTAAGTCGTATGCCTGATGTCAAGTCTCAGTTCCAAGTCCTCATCATGCACCAGGAGTAATGAGCGGCTAATACACCTGGTACATCCCTTCTAGGGGGGAGCAGATAATAACAAGTATGGCGGGAATTATTAGTCTCACCATGGGCTGCAGCAAAAGTTATGTCTGAGCGGAGTAACCCTTTAACTTTGTGGAGAGTCTTGCAGCAAAGTGACATTTCTATCTGGGTGCATTATTTTTATTGTTAATAAATGTAGAGTACGTGCATCATAACCCATGAGAAGGAGGACTGAACGGGATAAACGACACCCTCTAAGGGCAGCCCACTGTGCCTTAAAGGGAATGTGTCATCCCGTCACAATGACCCCTTAGAGTATAAATACAACACTATCCCATCGGAATCAATAGGGTCAGCTCCAGACTATTGGGCCTACTGTATGTCCACGGCACAAGCTCTAAAATAGCTCTTTAAATGCTGTAAAAAAAAAAAAAAAAAACACATCTCAGACAAGATGGCTGCCCAGTATACAGTATAATATTGTACTAAAAAAATAGGAAAAAGAGAAAAAGTCTCCAGCTGTAATGAATAATAATAAAATAAGATACTACATCTATATGTATGATAGTGTATATGTATGATGATAGCTGCCCTCTTGTATGCTAATCCTGTGGATGAGCACTTCTTCAGCCCCCGCTAATCTAATGCAGAGTGATTGGAGGCTCCAGTTCTCCCCATCTCTAGTGGACAGTAATAAGGATATATGATGTAGCCAATATTTTCCAGTCTTTTATCTCTGGTTTGGGGTTTGGGTTTAGTAGTATATGCCCCAAATCAGGGTCTTTTTCACCCAATATCCAGAACTTCTATTATAGTTGTCCAAGGCTGTAATCACCTAAACAAATGCTTTCTAGTGCCACTCTGAAGTGTCATATAGGCGTGGCCAGAGAAATCCAGGGCACTTCAGTGGCCACGCCTTTAGTACACATTGGAGTGGCAATTTTTTAGGTGATAGCAGCATCAAACATCTACAATCCAGGTAATGCGGATATAGCAGCGTATGTCCCCATCTAAGCAGTCTGGAAAGTTCTTTCTAGCTGACAGTTTTCCTTTAAGGCAGAGATGGGGAACCTTCGACCCTCCAGCTGTTGCAAAACTACAATTCCCATCATACCTGGAGGGCCGAAGGTTTCCCATCCCTGATATAAGGGGTGTATGTGGTAAAATGCTTGGGGAAAGTCTCCACTGATCAGCAATAGAGGGTAAAATAAGTATATTTCTGCGTCTAAACAAACATTTCTACGGATAAACATCTATCTATCCTAAGATGATGATAAAGAAAATACTAAAAGGGCCGACTAGATGGACCCAGTGGTCTTCTTCTGCCGACAATCTTCTATGTTTCCATGAAAAAGCTTCATCTTTGAGAAGCGTTCAGTTAGCTGCCCTGACATGCCAGCAGAGTGACCAGCTGTACCCATCCCCGGCACTCAGGGTATGTGCTACGCCGGCCCTCCCCGAGCTGGTCCCATCCCCGGCACTCAGGGTATGTGCCACGCCGGCCCTCCCCGAGCTGGTCCCATCCCCCGCACTCAGGGTATGTGCTACGTCGGCCCTCCCCGAGCTGGTCCCATCCCCCGCACTCAGGGTATGTGCCACGCCGGCCCTCCCCGAGCTGGTCCCATCCCCCACATTCAGGGTATGTGCTATGCCGGCCCTCCCCGAGCTGGTCCCATCCCCCGCACTCAGGGTATGTGCCACACCGTCCCTCCCCGAGCTGGTCCCATCCCCGGCACTCAGGGTATGTGCCACGCCGGCCCTCCCCGAGCTGGTCCCATCCCCCGCACTCAGGGTATGTGCCACGCCGGCCCTCCCCGAGCTGGTCCCATTCCCCGCACTCAGGGTATGTGCCACGCCGGCCCTCCCCGAGCTGGTCCCATTCCCCGCACTCAGGGTATGTGCTACGCCGGCCCTCCCCGAGCTGGTCCCATCCCCGGCACTCAGGGTATGTGCTACGCCGGCCCTCCCCGAGCTGGTCCCATCCCCGGCACTCAGGGTATGTGCTACGCCGGCCCTCCCCGAGCTGGTCCCATCCCCCGCACTCAGGGTATGTGCTATGCCGGCCCTCCCCGAGCTGGTCCCATCCCCGGCACTCAGGGTATGTGCCACGCCGGCCCTCCCCGAGCTGGTCCCATCCCCCGCACTCAGGGTATGTGCTACGCCGGCCCTCCCCGAGCTGGTCCCATCCCCGGCACTCAGGGTATGTGCTATGCCGGCCCTCCCCGAGCTGGTCCCATCCCCGGCACTCAGGGTATGTGCTACGCCGGCCCTCCCCGAGCTGGTCCCATCCCCCGCACTCAGGGTATGTGCTACGCCGGCCCTCCCCGAGCTGGTCCCATCCCCCGCACTCAGGGTATGTGCTATGCCGGCCCTCCCCGAGCTGGTCCCATCCCCCACACTCAGGGTATGTGCTATGCCGGCCCTCCCCGAGCTGTGTCCACGATGTTACAGTGTAGCCGTCACCAGGCAGCACATTTGTGATGACAAATATATTGCGGCAATGCTTCCCCCACATCCAGTGATAATAAGGACATATATACTATATACATAATGCAGCAATGCTTCCCCCACATCCAGTGATAATAAGGACATATATACTATATACATAACGCAGCAATGCTTCCCCACATCCAGTAATAATAATGACATATATATATATATATATATATATATATATATATATATATATATATATACACACACATACATAATGCAGCAATGCTTCCCCCACATCCAGTGATAATAAGGATATATATATATATATATATATATATATATATATATATATATATATATACATAATGCAGCAATGCTTCCCCCACATCCAGTGATAATGATATAATGTATATACATATAATGCGGCAATGCTTCCCCCATTAGAGGCCTGCACCATATGACAGGGGATTATTTTGTTAGCGGTGAGGTCGTCCTTTGTCTAATCAGCAGCCATTGTTTTCTGGTGACGTAAGCTTCCTGGAAGATTAGAGACTGTTCACTGTATAACAGTCTCTACACACCTAGCTGACAGGCTTTATGCTTTGTTCCCCCACAGTGCGGACACTGACACCAGAAAGAGGAACTCTCACTTCTAAAGGCCCTATTCCACGGAACAATTATCGTTCATGTCGGCTGATCATTGCAGTCGTTGGTTTTTCAACATTTTGAAAAACAAACGACTGATACAGTAACGATCTCCGTGGGATAGAAGCGTCGGCAGCAGACCGCTGCTGTATGCTATGGGCTGCCCAGATGATCTAGTGATCACCCGGGCAGCCCCCCTGCTGCTCCCCCCGGCCCTCCCCGGACTCACCCGTTCGCTGCTGCTGCGTGGAATAGCGGCGGCAGTGAGCAGGGAACGAGGAGCTAACGATTGCCCGTGGAATAGGGCCCTAAGCCAGACAGCAATGCAGAAATGGTGACAACGTGTCTGATTACACTCCAGAGATGAGGTTCACTACAACACAATTCAGCACTCAGTTTAACCTAAAAGGAGAAGTTGGGGGTCAGCCTTTTTTCCCCCAAAAGAGCAGACCCCAGCGCTGGAGTCGGGGAGATAGGTGCACATTGTTAAGTTGAGCCACCTCCTCCCCAGGCTTCTCCTATAAAGGGAATAGGGACAGGTGATCAGGATGTAAAATAAATCAGGCCATTGTCTTTGCTGATGGACATTTGCAGAGTTATAAAACTGCATTTCTCCTTGGAAGCAGCAGACTTTACAGAAGTGATGCTGAGCGGCAGCATGCAGGCCTGCTCCTCCCCCACATCTCCCTGCCACAGCTAATTGGTGTACAGGGCTGGAGGTTCGGCCTTGTATGTCAATCCAGGGAAGGTGTGGACTGAGTCGCCTCTCAGTGAATCTGGATGGGAGAAGGGGGTGGGGCCTAATTTAAGACCCGCGTATGAGAACTCCGGTTTTCATAAATCCCCCTTGAATGTTTGGAATTTTTCTAAGTAATCTATCGTCACCCAGTACTGAGGTCAAACACGTCTGGCGGCAATTACAGACTCGTCTTCTTGGTACAAGGTTTACAACCCGGATTTGGGAATTTTCTACCATTTTTTCCTGCAGATCTTCTGAAGATAAAAAATTAAATGACGAACTAATGTAAATATAGTGAGAAAAAACCTGGAGCTAAAAATGACCTGATTCTGAATGTGCTTAATCCCCGACAATCGTCTACGGAGCGACACATGACGTATATTCATACACTATAAGATTCCAGAATCCATAACAGGGACGGGCAGACATATGGGGGTCAGGAGGCTGCAGGACGTGCAGGATACTTACTTCTGCCTCAGTCGGATATACGCGGATGACAGGTTGTTCCAGGCTTCAGCGTTCTAGAATAAAATATAAAGCATATAAAGTCCAGGAAAGTGTTTGTACGTTCACCGACTATCACACCTATCCTCTATGAAGCCGCTAAATCATTCACATGGACGGGCAAAGCATGAAGAGGTCTCGGAATTTTCTACATTTACTTGTCCCGTGGGATGTGTGAAAAGTTCAGGAGACGGCAGCGATGTCCGTGTGAGGAATATGTGAAGACTGTGGTCTCTGTGTTACACGTCTAGTCACAGACCGTCAGGACGCTGAGATACAGGAACCTCATCCAGAGTAAGCCCAGGTCTCCGGCCCAGGTCTCCTGCCCATGTCTACTGCCCAAGTCTACTGCCCAAGTCTACGGCCCAGGTCTCCGGCCCAGGTCTCCGGCCCAGGTCTCCGGCCCAGGTCTCCGGCCCAGGTCTCCGGCCCAGGTCTCCGGCCCAGGTCTACTGCCCAGGTCTACTGCCCAGGTCTACTGCCCAGGTCTACTGCCCAGGTCTACTGCCCAGGTCTACTGCCCAGGTCTACTGCCCAGGTCTACTGCCCAGGTCTCCGGCCCAGGTCTCCGGCCCAGGTCTCCGGCCCAGGTCTCCGGCCCAGGTCTCCAGCCCAGGTCTACTGCCCACGTCTACTGCCCACGTCTACTGCCCACGTCTACTGCCCACGTCTACTGCCCACGTCTACGGCCCTCCAATCTTTATTATAGAGCGGCACAGGGACAAAACTATTGAAATTGGAATCAGCTCATGCAGCGGAATTGGAGATAACCCTAATAATGAGGAACCCAGAGGCAGGAAACCTATATACAATGTTTTTAAAAATCTACAGAAAAAACTTCATAGAACTATTCTCCCCTCACAATGTTTTATAGTCTAAAAGAATAAATACCCATAATTACCCGTAATTCATCAAGGGAAATATAAAAAGTGGCGGGTCCCGAAATATATGGACAAAAAAAAATAAGGTTCTATAAACCAACCGACCACTCACCCTGAGGGCCAATAAAGGATAGAAAATATACAGGATTATACTTACATCCGGCTCCAGGGTGACGCAGCGCTGAAACGCTCTCGCTGCCCCTTCATATCCCTGCAGGGTGATATATGCGCAGCCCAACGAATACCACACCCCAAGCTGTAACCGGAAAACGGGATAAATCAATTATAAAGTCATATAGAGAGACGTTCTACAGACGCATGAGGCATGTACAGCTACCGACCGGAAATTAGATTAGGATTAAAAACATTTACAGGTGAAAAATACATCGGAGGGCGTAATACTGTGATGTAACAGAGGATCAGGAAGGGAGAAGATTTGCCATTGAATGACGGCTCTCCAATAAAAATGTTTGTCACTTGGACAGTGTGTGAGCATAGCCTAAAGCAGTGAGTTATAGTGTGTGAGCATAGCCTAAAGCAGTGAGTTATAGTGTGTGAGCATAGCCTAAAGCAGTGAGTTATAGTGTGTGAGCATAGCCTAAAGCAGTGAGTTATAGTGTGTGAGCATAGCCTAAAGAAGAGCCTGGAATGGGTTAGTGAGGCATAGAGGCAGCTCCGCTGACTGTCCATGTCAGGAACTGTCCAGAGCAGCAGCAAATCCCCATAGAAAACCTCTCCTGCTCTGGACAGTTCCTGACATGGACAGAGGTGGCAGCAGAGAGCACTGTGTCAGACTGAAGAGAATACACCACTTCCTACAGGACATACAGCAGCTGATAAGTACTGGAAGACTGGAGAAGTATAGGAGTACCCCCAAAATACATAGGGAAAAGGCAGAAAACACAGTCTAGAAACAATTCTCACACTGACAACACATCCAGAGAGGAGAAGTGAGGCTCAAGAGAGGTCACTGCAGCTGTATGTGCCAGTGTGAGGTCAAATATAGCATATATATATATATATATATATATATATATATATATATATATACACACACACTCACCGGCCACTTTATTAGGTACACCTGTCCAACTGCACGTTACCACTTAATTTCTAATCAGCCAATCACATGGCAGCAACTCAGTGCATTTAGGCATGTAGACATGGTCAATACAATCTCCTGCAGTTCAAACCGAGCACCAGTATGGGGAAGAAAGGTGATTTGAGGCCTTTGAACGTGGCATGGTTGTTGGTGCCAGAAGGGCTGGTCTGAGTATTTCAGAAACTGCTGATCTACTGGGATTTTCACGCACAACCATCTCTAGGGTTTACAGAGAATGGTCCGAAAAAGAAAAACCATCCAGTGAGCGGCAGTTCTGTGGGCGGAAATGCCTTGTTGATGCCAGAGGTCAGAGGAGAATGGGCAGACTGGTTCCAGCTGATAGAAAGGCAACAGTGACTCAAATAGCCAACCGTTACAGCCAAGGTAGGCCGAAGAGCATCTCTGAGCGCACAGTACGGCCAACTCTGAGGCAGATGGGCTACAGCAGCAGAAGACCACACCGGGGGCCACTCCGCTCAGCTAAGAACAGGAAACTGAGGCTACAATTTGCACAAGATCATCGAAATTGGACAGTAGAAGATTGGAAAAACGTTGCCTGGTCTGATGAGTCTCGATTTCTGCTTGAACATGACAATGAGGTCACTGTACTCCAATGGCCTCCACAGTCACCAGATCTCAATCCAATAGAGCATCTTTGGGATGTGGTGGAACGAGAGATTGGCATCATGGATGTGCAGCCGACAAATCTGCGGCAACTGTGTGATGTCATCATGTCACTATGGACCAAAATCTCTGAGGAAGCTTCCAGCACCTTGTTGTATCTATGCCACCAAGAATTGGGGCAGTTCTGAAGGCAAAAGGGGGTCCAACCCGTTACTAGCATGGTGAACCTAATAAAGTGGCCGGTGAGTGTATATATATATATATATATATATAGCTGATATATATATAGCACATATAGCTGATATATATATAGCACATATAGCTGATATATATACAGTAGCACATATAGCTGATATATACATAGCCCATATAGCTGATATATATAGCACATATAGCTGATACATATATATACATAGCACATATAGCTGATATATATACAGTAGCACATATAGCTGATATATATACAGTAGCACATATAGCTGATATATACATAGCACATATAGCTGATATATACATAGCACATATAGCTGATATATACATAGCACATATAGCTGATATATACATAGCACATATAGCTGATATATATAGCACATATAGCTGATATATATACAGTAGCACATATAGCTGATATATAAATAGCACATATAGCTGATATATACATAGCCCATATAGCTGATATATATAGCACATATAGCTGATACATATATATACATAGCACATATAGCTGATATATATACAGTAGCACATATAGCTGATATATACATAGCACATATAGCTGATATATACATAGCACATATAGCTGATATATACATAGCACATATAGCTGATATATACATAGCACATATAGCTGATATATATATATATATATATACATAGCACATATAGCTGATATATACATAGCACATATAGCTGATATATATATATATATACATAGCACATATAGCTGATATATACAGTAGCACATATAGCTGATATATATAGCACATATAGCTGATACATATATATACATAGCCCATATAGCGGATATATACATAGCACATATAGCTGATATATACATATATACGATACATCTCCCCCTAGGCCAGGTTCAGACTATGTAAGTGTGCGGCTGTATTTGCGGCTGTAATTGTGCGGCGGTATTTTTGGTGGTTCATGCGTACGCTGGAAAGTATAGAATATACGGCTGCACAGTGCACACTATGTATGAATCTACGGCCCTATCGTAAACGGACCCGTAAAAAATGAACAAGACCATTGTTTGCGGCTGGACATGCGGCCGTGGATTGACAGGCGGTCCGTACGGAGTACTTCAAAAATAGCCGGCAATGATGCCGAATGCCGATGCCTCTAATAGTTAATATATTAAATTAATAAAACACATTTTCTTTGTAATAAAGTCCCTTTCGTTGGTCAATAATTTAATTCTAACGAATCCATCATTGTGCAATTAAATATACTGTTAAAATAAATAGATATATAAATAAATGTATATTTATATATATATTTATTTGACAGAATATTTAATTGCACAATGATGGATTCGTTAGAATTAAATTATTGAACAACGAAACTGAATTTATTTAATCGAAAATGTGTTTGATTAATTAAATATTAATTAGTACAGGAAGCTCCATAAGCCGTTAATTCATATTGCCGGTAATAGAGCTTTCTGTACTAATCATCACTTTACTTTAATGAAAACATCAAATGTTTCTTCTAATTATGTTATCACAATAGCATTATTAGAAGAAATATTTAGAATTATATGTGCGCTCAGCTGATTGGCTGATCGGCTCAGCGCACATATAATGAGCCGGTCCGCAGTACAGTGACTTCATTGTGCTGCGGACCAGCGAAGAGACAACATCGGGGTGAGTATAGAGCTCTCCCCACCCCCTCCCCAGCACTGCACCCCTCCCAGCAAGGAAGGGGGGTCACTTAACCCCTTCCTTGCTGGGATGGGTGCAGTCTGACATCAGTCTGGCCCCCAAGGGGTTAAGGGGGATGCAATACATCCTCCCTTAACCCCTTGGGGGCCAGACTGTAAGCAGCGATCTGTAAAGATGCTGCATACTGTAAGGTGCACAACACCGCTCACAATGATGGGTGTTGTGCTCCTGTTTGTGTGTTTTTTGTGTGTTTCTCCCTTTTTGTTTTTCAGATATCGGTATCCTGGGGATTACGTCGGATTCTGTGGACTACGTCGATGACCAGCGTTTTTTTAATTTTTTTTTTTTTTATAAAATGGTCAATGAGGGGTGTGGGGGTGTTTTTATTTGAATAAAAAATTTTTTTAACTTGTGTCTTGTCTTTATTTCTTTACTTTATAGACTTAGTAGTGGAAGCCGTCTAATAGACAGAATCCATTACTAAGTTGGGGCCTAGTGTTAGCCGGTATAAAATGGCTAACACTAACCCCCCATTATTACCCCAGTACCCAATGCCACAAGGGGTACTGGGAAGAGCCAGGTGCCAGTGGTCCCGGAGCGTCAAAATTGGCGCTCCTGGACCGGGCGGCAGCAGGCTGGTAAGATTTAGGCTGGGGAGGGCCTAAACCAATGGCTCTTCCCACCCTGGTGTTACCAGGCTGCTGGCGTTTGGTTTTTAACCCGGCTTACACTAGGCCCCGACTTAGTAATGGATTCCGTCTATTAGACACAAGTTAAAAATTTTTTTATTCAAATAAAAACACCCCCACACCCCTCATTGACCATTTTATTAAAAAAAAAAACAAAAAAAAAAACGCTGGTCATCGACGTAGTCCACGGAATCCGACGTAATCCCCAGGATACTGATATCTGAAAAACAAAAAGGGAGAAACACACAAAAAACACACAAACAGGAGCACAACACCCATCATTGTGAGCGGTGTTGTGCACCTTACAGTATGCAGCATCTTTACAGATCGCTGCTTACAGTCTGGCCCCCAAGGGGTTAAGGGAGGATGTATTGCATCCCCCTTAACCCCTTGGGGGCCAGACTGATGTCAGACTGCACCCATCCCAGCAAGGAAGGGGTTAACTGACCCCCCCTTCCTTGCTGGGAGGGGTGCAGTGCTGGGGAGGGGGTGGGGAGAGCTCTATACTCACCCCGATGTGTCCTCTTCGCTGGTCCGCAGCACAATGAAGTCACTGTACTGCGGACCGGCTCATTATATGTGCGCTCAGCCGATCAGCCAATCAGCTGAGCGCACATATAATTCTAAATGTTTCTTCTAATAATGCTATTGTGATAACATAATTAGAAGAAACATTTGATGTTTTCATTAAAGTAAAGTGATGAGGGGCGTGGCTTGCTAATGGAGGAGTGAGGACGCATCTCGGCTCGGCTCCGCTCTGACCCTCACCCTGAAGCCTTATATGAACTGAACCACTCGGTTTTTTCTCTCCCATGAACCGAGCAAAGAAGAAGAGAGACCTTTCGGCACAGTCTCAGGCTGATTCGGGCTCTATCCACCGTTTTTTCGGCAGTCAGGACAGCCGCCAGCCTAAGACCCCCCGCTCCAAGATGGCCGCTGCCACGCGCGCCTCAGTGTCGGCGCGGTCACAGGACTCTGGAGCTGCCTCCCCGGCACTGTCGGGCCGCTCAAGGGGCACAGATCCAGATGACTCGGAGGACGAGTGGGATCTTAAAGCCTACATTAAAGCTCTACCTACAAAGGAGGACTTTGAGAGGTGCGTCACAAGGTTGGAGACGAGCTACAAGAAGGAGGTAGACGCCATAAGGGGGGAAATACAACACCTAGGCCACCGGGTGGTTGACTTGGACAGACAGCAGGAGGCCATACATGACAGGTTGGATGCGCACACGTCCATCTTGCAGGATCACGCGGCCAAGATTCAAGATCTTCTCACCATGCAGGAGGACATTGAAAACCGACATAGACGTAACAATGTCCGCCTGCGCGGTATACCAGAATCTGTACAGCCGCAGGAGTTGGAGGAGGCGGCTCAACGTTTATTTCATACGCTCTTAGGCCCCGATCACACTGGGCAGGTTGAGCTGGACCGTATACATCGCTCACTGGGAACTAAACCACCCGACAATGCCCCGCCAAGAGATGTGATCTGTCGGGTTCATTTTTATAAGGAGAAAGACAAAATTATGTCCGCTGCCAGAGGGAAGGGCCCGCTCGATCTGGATGGCGCGTCTGTCACCTTATTGCCTGACCTAGCCCGTCGCACCCTGCAGCTACGCAGAGCACTCAAACCTGTCCTGGAGGCCCTGAGAGAACGGGAAATCCCGTACAGGTGGGGATACCCCTTCCAACTGATTGTCAGACAGGGCGGCAAGTCAGTGACCTTTCGACATCTTGGCGACCTGCCTAATTTTCTGGGAGCCCTAGGCCTGCCGATGATCTCTCTTCCGGATTGGCCACCTGTGTTGTATCCTGCTGACCCTCCGCACCGAGACAGATGGCAAGAAGTCCCTCACAAGAACAGATCCTCCGGTTCTACCTCCACACCGTCCAGAAGCCCGAGGCCCTGACTTTTCTCCACTGATGGTCCTATGAGACGGTCTGGGACTTTGCCGTAGTCTCCCTTACCTTGGGGCGTTTCCCGACTGGTGCTGTGAATATGGTCTACTAAAGTCTCTCGGTTTTCTTCTTATTGGTTCTCACTTAGTTCCTTGGTTCAGTTTCACATACTGTTTTGCATATATGAGTATTTTGGTACTTGTTCATACTTATCTTTCTGTGTCTTTAGGGTGGGGGGTGGGGGGAGGGGTGGGGTTCGGGTACTTGTGTTGGTCCTCCTGTTTCTGTTGGTTTTCATTCCCCCCAGTAGGGTTTGTAGCCAGCGGGCTGACTACAAGTGTACTAGATATTTAGTTATTCTTTAGTGGTTGCTACCACACATTGGCCTCACATTGCTGGTTATTCTGTGCGCAGTGATGTTCTTTCACTGTTGTTTTTGTTCTCTTTCTTTTTCTTTTTTTTCTCTGCCTACCCTTCTCTGCTGTCCCTTTCCCCTCTTCTCCTTCTTCCCGACCCCGCCTCACCTTCCCCTCCTCCCTGCCTTTCCCCCCCCTCCCACCCTGGTCCCTGACCCTTGATCACCTATGGATGCCTTAAATGTTTGTTCCCTTAATGTTAAGGGCCTGAATGTACCTCAAAAACGTAGCCACATTCTCTCCTATCTCCAGAAGCGTAAGGTTTCCATTGCTCTATTACAGGAAACACATTTCCAAACCTCGGCCTGTCCCAGATTATCCACCAGATTGTACCCGACCTGGTATCATTCTACTAATGATGCGGCCAAATCTAAAGGCGTTTCTATTGCCTTTCATAGGTCCTTCCAACCGGATATTTCTAAGATTCAGACGGACCCGTTGGGTCGCTATCTCTTCCTCCAATTCACCTATGCCTCTCAGTTATTCACAGTTGCCTCTGTTTATTTCCCTAACCAGGGTCAGGTCTCGTTTGGATTGGATCTCCTTCGCAGTTTGGATGAGTTTGCCGGGTCCTCTAAAATAATCCTGGGCGGAGATTTCAACTGGGTGTGGGATCCCGCGGTGGATTCTTCGAGTGGTAAGTCCTCGCTCTCCTTTGCAGCACTCCGTAGACTAAGGAAAGAATTTCATTCCCGTCATCTCATTGATGCCTGGCGTGTTTTACACCCCGGCACCAAAGATTACACTTTCTTTTCCCCTTCTCACGCCTCCTATTCCCGATTAGACATGATATTTGTCAGCCACCCCCTCTTATCTCATGCTCCTAAGACGTCCATTGATACCATGGTATGGTCAGACCACGCCCCGATCCATTTGAGCCTGGAGTTCAGCACCAACCTGGGCCGCCCATTCTCATGGAGGCTTAATGACCACCTGCTCAAGGACGCATTATGCCAAGCGGAGGTCCATCGGGTTATTACCTCATTCCTTGAAATACACAGCTCTGACCCCACGGCTGCCCCACTTAAGTGGGAGGCCCTGAAGTGCACCGTGAGGGGTATCTTCATCTCTCATGGGGCGAGACTCAAGAAGGCTAACTCCCTCCAACTGCGAAAGTTGTATGCAGACCTAGCCTTTGCTGAAACCCAAAACAAACGGACATTCTCTGTTGAACTCCAGGCCCACATTTCCACTATCCGCCAACAAATCCTCTCCAAGCTGGACAAACGGTATTTGTGTATGCGGGAGAAGGTTCATCGTGGCTATTACGAGCATGCGGATAAGAGTGGTTCCTGGCTGGCAAGATATTTGCATTCCAGGAAATCCTCCACATATGTTCTTTCCCTGAACTCCCCTTCTAAAGGCAAATTACACATCTCTTCCCATATTCTGGAAGAGTTTCGCTCCTATTATGAATCCCTTTATCAGTTAAAATCAAAGTTCTCCGACCTTCCCCCACCACTCCTTCGGGATAAAATCTTAGCATACCTGCGTAAGAACAAACTCCCCACTGTTCCAGAGGAGAGATGGGAGGCCCTGGAGGAGCCTATGAGCCAGGAGGAGCTGGGTGCGGTCATTAAGGGCCTAAAAAATGGCAAAAGCCCGGGTCCCGACGGATTCACCGCACGGTTCTATAAGGCCTTCGGTGGAATCCTCTCGACTCCTCTCTTGGACTCCTTTAATTCCATTTCGCAGGGTTCCCACTTCCCACCTCAGGCCTTAACCGCTCACATCTCGGTTATTCCGAAACCAGGCAAGGACAAAGAAATATGCGCTAATTATCGCCCTATATCATTAATTAATATAGATATTAAAATGTACTCCAAAATTATAGCCATGTGACTGGGTCCCTTGCTTCCCTCCCTGGTTCACTATGACCAAGTTGGTTTTGTGCCCGGGCGGGAGGCCAGGGACAACACTCTCATGACGTTCTCTCTCATGGCCGCTGCCAGACAACGTAGGATCCCTTCCTGTTTGCTTTCCATTGACGCCGAAAAGGCATTTGACAGGATAGGTTGGGATTTTATGAGGTTGGCGTTGGAGGAGATGGGTATGGGTCCTACCATGCTCCAGTATATCCTTGCCCTATATAGAGGTGCATTTGCTCAGGTGCGTGTTAATGGAGCCCTGTCTTCTCCCTTTCCAATACGCAACGGGACTAGACAGGGTTGCCCTTTGTCACCCCTACTTTACGTATTAGTGATGGAACATCTGGCGGTGGCCCTGAGACAGAACACTTCCATCCCGGGTCTTACTTTTGGTAACTTCACCTCCAAATTTTCATTATACGCAGACGATCTCCTTTTATATATTACCTCTCCCAGGACGTCCCTTCCCGCTATACTCGCGGAATTTGAAACCTTCGGCTCCCTAAGTAATTATAAAGTCAACACGCACAAATCCGAGATCTTGAACGTATCCCTGCCCGTAGCGGACTTCCAATGGATAGCTACCCAATTCCCATTTAAAGTCCAATCCACCCAACTCCGGTACTTAGGGATCAACATTAGTAGTGACCTGAACGACTTGTTCGGTGCTAATTTCCCGGCGCTACTACGCTCCATTGAAGGAGACTTGCAGTCGTGGACTGCCCTTACACTATCCTGGTTTGGTAAGATGGCGGCCCTAAAGATGGACATCCTACCTAAAGTACTCTATCTTATCCAGGCTCTCCCCTGCCCTGTCCCGGCGTCCTTCCTGGCTAAATTTAGGTCCCTGATTACACGGTTCATGTGGCACCCGGGGGGCCCAAGAATACGCTACACGGTACTAATTAGACCTAAGGAGCGCGGAGGTGTCGGGCTTCCAGACATTAAGCTATATTATCAGGCTGCCGTTTGCACCCGTGTCCTGGACCTTTGTCATCACACGGCCACCAAACGGTGGGTGGCATTTGAATCTGCTTTGTCTGGGGCCCACCCCTCTGCCTTACCTTGGCTTCCCCCGTCGGATCGTCCTCCGGCCCCTACCATTCCCTACGTTACAAGGGTGCTACTGCCTGTATGGGACGGTTTCTTTCTGAAGGTAGGCCTCTCATCCAGACCGGGCCCTCTTACCCCCCTCTTTGATAATCCCCAGTTCCCCATTGGCTCGGGGGCTTCTATTCTCTTAGATCTCCCAATACAGGTTAAACCTCGCCTCCACCAGGTCCTCTCAGGTATCCAAGTACGCCCTCTCCAGGTTGACCCCCGGCCTCCACCGGGCGCATGGCTCCTCCGAGCTCGCTTGGTACATTTTGTCAATTCACTCTCTCCCAAATCTCAGATCCATAGAGACCTCTCGCCCTTTGAATTACTCTGTACACAATCCTCCCCTCCTTCCCACACAGTTTCCTTAGTCTACGGTTTGCTTAGAGGTCATGCGGAGGAGACGGATGCCAGGCTCAGTTATATCTCGCACTGGGAGAGAGACCTCAATAGAACTCTATCGGAGGAGGAGCTCTCCAAAATTTTCTTGCTCACTCATAAAGCCTCATTGTCGGGCAAGATCCAAGAAAGAAACTATAAGATCCTGAGCAGATGGTACAGGTGCCCGGATAGGATTCATGCTATGTTCCCCTCTGCCCCCTCCACTTGTTGGAGATGTGGTGGGGCCACTGGCTCTTATCTCCACATTTGGTGGGATTGCCCCATACTTGCTCCCTTCTGGGCATCTGTCTTCCGCTTGTACAATAAGGTGAGCTCTTCCTCCGTCCCTCCAAGCCCTGAGGTAGCGCTCCTTTCCTTACTACCTGGCCCCTCGCACCTCTCCAAGAAGGGTCTTCTCCGGCACTTTTTGGGGGCTGCTAGGTCGGTCATTCCACGTCTTTGGAAACAATCTAGACCACCCACTAAAATGGAATTTGTGGAGGCCTTGAACAGGGTCAGGAGAATGGAGGAAATGGTGGCCGACGACACGGATAAACAGGACGCATTCAAAGGTACGTGGTTGATCTGGGACATGTTTCGAGATACGGACGCTTTTCAGACATGGCTCCGTTGATAGATTTGTGGACCCTCGGGATATATGCCCTGGAGGCACTTCCTAGGTGGTCAACCCCTGTGTTATTTTGCGCTTCCCTCCCCTTCCTGCTCCTCCCCAACTTTCCCTTCTTTTCCTTTCTCTTAGCCCTCTCTCTCTTCCCCCCCTTTTTTTTTTTTTTTTTTTTTTTTTTTTCCTTTTTCTTTTGTTTGTTTGTTCTTTGTCTTAGATCATTTACTGATTATTGTTGGCATTCGATTCCAGATGCTATTGTCACTTGTTGACTGTTATTATTATGATGCAGCACCATTTCAGTGACTGGGGGCTCACCCGATTGGTCCAACCTCCATCATGGACTGCTTTTCATTGTTCTCCAGACTTTTATCATCTACTTGGGATGGACTTGGGGGTTCCTCCCCCCACCGCATCATTTGCTTCTTTGACTCTTCATCCCCATGTTACACTCTGTTCTTTTGGCTCCCTGTCGCCTGATCTATGTGTCATTATATTGTTTTTGGCAAAATGTACCACATCTGGTTTTCATGTGATAATGACAATAAAAGATTTAACCATAAAGTAAAGTGATGATTAGTACAGAAAGCTCTATTACCGGCAATATGAATTAACGGCTTATGGAGCTCCCTGTACTAATTAATATTTAATTAATAAAACACATTTTCGATGAAATAAAATCAGTTTCGTTGGTCAATAATTTAATTTAAACGAATCCATCATTGTGCAATTAAATATATTGTCAAAAAATAAATATATATATAAATATACATTTATTTATATATATATTTATTTTAACAGTATATTTAATTGCAAAATGATGGAATCGTTTAAATTTAATTATTGAACAACGAAAGGGACTTTATTACAACGAAAATGTGTTTTATTATTTTAATAGATTAACCATGAGAGACATCGGCATACTGCAGAGGATCGCAAACCCCGGTAATAGCAATTCCTGTATACTGTGTTCCCTGCTTTCCCAGATGCATCCAGAGGTGTTTCCATCACTTTCTTAAGATTTTATTTGTTATTTTTAGTTCAACCAGATTTCCAAGTAAATGACCGTATGTTTTCAGCCGCATGTCTATTTTTTCCCACGGCCGTAGTTTCATCCGCACATTTACAGCCGCATAAAAAATACAGCCGCACAGTTACATAGTGTGAACCTAGCCATAGGTCGGAAAATGACGCATACAAGCTTTTAACCCTTTCCAGATCTTCTTACAATTCAATGAGCACACATCCCCTCACATAAAGTGCAACTCCGCTGACTTCCAGGAGACGTGGGGATCAGGGTTGGCCTTCTCCGGAGCCTACCCCACCATATCATACAATGTGCAAACTAAGAGATCACGTTACATGGTTATTAGAGAAAAGACCAGACGCGTCGTGGTGACCGCTCTGGTTCTATCCCTGTAAGAATGCGCTAACCTTCTACCACCACCAGCTGACGGGTTCTTCATCTTTACCTGCATTGGATTGATGGCCACTGATTTTTCGAAGCATTCTACACACTGCTGGAACTGGCGATTGCGGAGGTAGAGGAGGCCTTTGGAACGTTGGGCGCGAGCACTGCGATGTTTGGACAGCTCCCACGCTTTATCGTAATACTGATGGTCCCGCAGAACATCTCCAAGGAGGCAGTAAAGATTTGGTGTCTCCCCTTTCTCCAATTCCTGTCTCAGAATTTGCTCAGCCTAAAACGTAAAAACGTGATGAGATTCACAGCACGGTGATGGGGATGATACTGAGGGAAGCCTTAAAGGGGAACTCTCAGCAGGTGAGACTCTAACCTGCGGATATGTCCCTACTGCTGAGGAGGAAGGTATTTTGGTATTTCGTCTCACCTGCTGAGAGTTCCCCTTTAACAAGTCAGCACTTACACTGGCGTTAGTCCCCTAGGTCGCTTTCTTACCTTCCCATGTTGTCCACTTCGTTCGTGGCAAATAACAACATCTTCCCACATCTCCAGCTTCTCAAAAATTTGTAGAGCAGAACTGGTGCATCCCAGGTCAAAGAGTAAGCTCGCCAGCTGGCGCTTCAAAAACAAACAAAAATAATCAGCTTGTTTAAAATCTCACATTAAAAGGTGTATATATATATATATATATATATATATATATATATATATATATATATATATATATATGTAAGGAAGTGGTGAAAGAACAGCACATCATCTTCCAGTTGGCCTAGTATGAGCCAGTAGGTCCTGCCATTAGGCCACCACTGTTATCTTTTTGGCTTCAGTAGAAAAACCAACAAAAATAAATAAATATGGACGGCAATTCCTCGCACCATTGCTACTACTAGTACAGCGATCGGAAGGATAAGCACAAGTAAGCATTAAAGGAGAACTCTGGGCTGAAGTGATTCTTGGCAGAGTGCTGAGGAGGATGGTAGTGGTAACATGCTCTCACCTCCAGCGCTGGTGCCGCTATCCCGCCGTTCCGGTCCCCCAATCCGTGGCCACTTCTAGGTCTGAGAGGGGACCTGGGACGTGACATATCAGGCCCGACCAGCCAGTCAGTAGCTGAGGCAGGAACCCGCTACTGCGGCTGACTGGCTGAGCGGGTCTACCACATCACGTCTCAGGTCCCTGCTATATAACCACTACCATCCTCCTCAGCACTCTGCCCAGAATCCGTCCGGAGTTCTCCTGTACATCGCCTATGGCACTGCACAAGGGGCTAAAGCCTCTAAATAGCTGATCAGCAGGGCGGCCTGGAAACAGACAGCGGACAATCTAATATGGATGACTGGATATCTGGAGGAGAGCTCGTTATTTGCTGGACAACCCCTTCCAGATTAAACCTGACTATAGTGAGAAAACAAGTCTCCTGACTGATTTACAGTACTCATGTCTCCGATGAGGATGGTCTCATCTCTCTCAGGCCTCATCTCTCTCTCTCTCTCAGGCCTCATCTCTCTCTCTCTCTTTCTCAGGCCTCATCTCTCTCTCTCTCTCTTTCTCAGGCCTCATCTCTCTCTCTCAGGCCTCATCTCTCTCTCAGGCCTCATCTCTCTCTCTCTCAGGCCTCATCTCTCTCTCTCTCTCTCTCTCTCTCTCTCTCTCAGGCCTCATCTCTCTCTCTCTCTCTCTGTCTCTCTCTCAGGCCTCATCTCTCTCTCTCTCTCTCTCTCTCTCTCAGGCCTCATCTCTCTCTCTCTCAGGCCTCATCTCTCTCAGGCCTCATCTCTCTCTCTCTCAGGCCTCATCTCTCTCTCTCTCAGGCCTCATCTCTCTCTCTCTCAGGCCTCATCTCTTTTTCCCCCTCAGGCCTCATCTCTCTCTCTCAGGCCTCATCTCTCTCTCTCTCAGGCCTCATCTCTCTCTCTCTCAGGCCTCATCTCTCTCTCTCTCTCAGGCCTCATCTCTCTCTCTCTCTCAGGCCTCATCTCTCTCTCTCTCTCTCTCTCTTTTAGGCCTCATCTCTCTCTCTCTCTTTCTCAGGCCTCATCTCTCTCAGGCCTCATCTCTCTCTCTCTCTCTCTCTCTCTCTCTCTCAGGCCTCATCTCTCTCTCTCTCAGGCCTCATCTCTCTCTCTTTCAGGCCTCATCTCTTTTTCCCCCTCAGGCCTCATCTCTCTCTCTCAGGCCTCATCTCTCTCTCTCTCAGGCCTCATCTCTCTCTCTCTCAGGCCTCATCTCTCTCTCAGGCCTCATCTCTCTCTCTCTCTCTCAGGCCTCATCTCTCTCTCTCTCAGGCCTCATCTCTCTCTCTCAGGCCTCATCTCTCTCTCTCTCAGGCCTCATCTCTCTCTCTCTCTCTCTCAGGCCTCATCTCTCTCTCTCTCAGGCCTCATCTCTCTCTCTCTCTCTCTCTCTCTCTCTCTCTTTTAGGCCTCATCTCTCTCTCTCTCTTTCTCAGGCCTCATCTCTCTCTCTCTCAGGCCTCATCTCTCTCTCTCTCTCTCTCTCTCTCAGGCCTCATCTCTCTCTCTCTCTCTCTCTCTCTCAGGCCTCATCTCTCTCAGGCCTCATCTCTCTCTCTCTCTCTCTCTCTCTCAGGCCTCATCTCTCTCTCTCTCTCTGGCCTCATCTCTCTCTCTCTCTCTCAGGCCTCATCTCTCTCTCTCAGGCCTCATCTCTCTCTCTCAGGCCTCATCTCTCTCTCTCAGGCCTCATCTCTCTCTCTCTCAGGCCTCATCTCTCTCTCTCTCAGGCCTCATCTCTCTCTCTCTCAGGCCTCATCTCTCTCTCTCTCAGGCCTCATCTCTCTCTCTCTCAGGCCTCATCTCTCTCTCTCTCTCTCTCTCAGGCCTCATCTCTCTCTCTCTCTCTCTCTCTCTCTCTCTCTTTTAGGCCTCATCTCTCTCTCTCTCTCTCTTTCTCAGGCCTCATCTCTCTCTCTCTCTTTTAGGCCTCATCTCTCTCTCTCTCTCTCTCTCTCAGGCCTCATCTCTCTCTCTCTCTCTCTCTCTCTCTCAGGCCTCATCTCTCTCTCTCTCTCTCAGGCCTCATCTCTCTCAGGCCTCATCTCTCTCTCTCTCTCTCTCTCTCTCTCAGGCCTCATCTCTCTCTCTCTCTCTCTCTCTCTCTCTGGCCTCATCTCTCTCTCTCTCTCAGGCCTCATCTCTCTCTCTCTCTCTCTCAGGCCTCATCTCTCTCTCTCAGGCCTCATCTCTCTCTCTCAGGCCTCATTTCTCTCTCTCAGGCCTCATCTCTCTCTCTCAGGCCTCATCTCTCTCTCTCTCAGGCCTCATCTCTCTCTCTCTCAGGCCTCATCTCTCTCTCTCTCTCTCAGGCCTCATCTCTCTCTCTCTCTCTCTCAGGCCTCATCTCTCTCTCTCTCTCTCTCTCTCTTTTAGGCCTCATCTCTCTCTCTCTCTTTCTCAGGCCTCATCTCTCTCTCTCTCAGGCCTCATCTCTCTCTCTCTCTCTCTCTCTCTCTCAGGCCTCATCTCTCTCTCTCTCTCTCTCTCAGGCCTCATCTCTCTCTCTCTCTCTCTCTCTCTCAGGCCTCATCTCTCTCAGGCCTCATCTCTCTCTCTCTCTCTCTCAGGCCTCATCTCTCTCTCTCTCTCTGGCCTCATCTCTCTCTCTCTCTCAGGCCTCATCTCTCTCTCTCTCTCTCTCTCTCTCTCTCTCTCTCTCAGGCCTCATCTCTCTCTCTCTCTCTCTCTCTCTCTCAGGCCTCATCTCTCTCTCTCTCTCTGGCCTCATCTCTCTCAGGCCTCATCTCTCTCAGGCCTCATCTCTCTCTCGCTCTCTCTCAGGCCTCATCTCTCTCTCTCTCTGGCCTCATCTCTCTCAGGCCTCATCTCTCTCTCGCTCTCTCTCAGGCCTCATCTCTCTCTCTCTCTCTGGCCTCATCTCTCTCTCTCAGGCCTCATCTCTCTCTCTCAGGCCTCATCTCTCTCTCTCAGGCCTCATCTCTCTCTCTCTCTCAGGCCTCATCTCTCTCTCTCTCTCAGGCCTCATCTCTCTCTCTCTCTCTCTCTCTCAGGCCTCATCTCTCTCTCTCAGGCCTCATCTCTCTCACTCTCTCTCAGGCCTCATCTCTCTCTCTCTCTCTCTCTCTCTCTCTCTCTCTCAGGTCTCATCTCTCTCTCTCAGGCCTCATCTCTCTCTCTCAGGTCTCATCTCTCTCTCTCAGGCCTCATCTCTCTCAGGCCTCATCTCTCTCTCTCAGGCCTCATCTCTCTCTCTAAGATCTCATCTCTCTCTCTCAGGTCTCATCTCTCTCTCTCAGGCCTCATCTCTCTCTCTGACACACAATAAGAGATGTACTATAAGAGACATCCCTTCCTCCTCAGCGCCCCGTGCATAAAATGGATATATCGGTGGGTTAGAGTCGTCTGACCTGCTGATCGTTTCCCTTTAACATCACCAGTATTCCACAGAATTGTCCCGGCATAGAGTGGATTTGTGACCTTTGTGAACCCTGGAGATAAGTGGTTCCTGCAGTATATGGCAGACGCTTATCACACTTGGCCTTTTTATGATGCTAAGAACTTATGGAAAAATGGAAAACTCCAGACTGATTCTCGCCTGCCAACCTCTGTCCCGCCAACACTAACGTCTAGACTGATCACGTATTATCATAACAGTTACTCATCGTAACTTTCACAGATTCACCACACACCGCTCGCCTCCTACTCCTCGCCCTTTAAGCCGCCTTTGTTAGACATTTTTAACCCCATAACTGCGGCAATTTAAAAAAAAATTTTCTTCATCCTCAACTCAAAGTAATTTCTCTTGTATTCTTTGACTGATGGAGCCGTACGAGGGCTCGATATTTGCTGTTCTATCTGTTCTACTTCTTAGCGACGTCCTTTATTTTACCATAAAGTGCAATGAAAAAAAAAATGTAGGTTAAAAAAAAATTCCATGATTCATAATTCTGTTGATCCCTGTGGGGTACAACTGATCCGCTATTTTTTTCCAGTTGATCAGTAGGATTACAGCGATACCCAAAGTACAAAAACATTCACCTCATCGTATTCTGAGCTATAATTTTTTGTGCTTCCTTTTTGTACTTTTTGCACTCGGATCTATGGTTTTTACTGGTACCATTTAAGGTTAGACCCGCATTGTATCACTCCATTCTCTGTGGTGATGACAACTTTGTGCTCAGCCTGTCTGGGTAATTTATATAAATAGATGGATATGTTAAGATGCCAGGTTTTTGTCATGCCGAAATCAAGAAGAATAATCCCAGAACTTTCTCCACCCTTAGGGTGGGTTCATACTGAGGAATTCTCGCTGATAATGTCCGTGAGAATTCCTCAGTATGAACCCACACTAAGGCTATGTCCACACGGTATTTAGGTCGCTATCTGTAACCCCGCTCCCGGAATGATATTGATACATGAAGCCGGACGGCAAAATAATCCATTACAGGCATTCAATATCCGTGTTATCTCCGTATCACGGACAGAACACGGAATGCGTGAATGCGGCCCCAGGCTACATTCACACGTTCCGTACAAGGTCTGTATCTATGGACAACGTGCCTGGAATTTCGGAATCCCCGGCATCATCATTTATTCTGATACTGTGAGCCCTGAAATTGTTTAACCCCTTAAGTACGGAGCCTAAAATGGCCTTAATGACCCAGCGACAATTTTCAGTTTTGTGTTTTCGTTTTTTTCCTCCTCACCTTCTAAGAGCCATAACATTTTTCCAGCTACAGGTGAGGGTTGTGGTTTTCTCAGGAACAGGCGGACTTTGTAATGGCGTCTTTCTATCTACCATAAAATGAATGACAAAACCCCCAAAATATTGATCACTTTTATTCTTTTTCTTTTTTTTTTTAGCTAAAATGTAATAAAAAAAAAAAAAATCAGCAATCCTGGGGTTGACCGGTTTTTGTTTAGGCTGTTCACTGTGCGGGAATAAACTGTGCATAGCACTGATCAGTGTTATCTGTGATCATTACATACAGCCTGCCTGTGGCCATAGCACTGATCAGTGTTATCTGTGATCATTACATACAGCCTGCCTGTGGCCATAGCACTGATCGGTGTTATCTGTGATCATTACATACAGCCTGCCTGTGGCCATAGCACCAATCAGTGTTATCTGTGATCATTACATACAGCCTGCCTGTGGCCATAGCATAGCACTGATCAGTGTTATCTGTGATCATTACATACAGCCTGCCTGTGGCCATAGCACTGATCAGTGTTATCTGTGATCATTACATACAGCCTGCCTGTGGCCATAGCAGTAATCAGTGTTATCTGTGATCATTACATACAGCCTGCCTGTGGCCATAGCAGTAATCAGTGTTATCTGTGATCATTACATACAGCCTGCCTGTGGCCATAGCACTGATCAGTGTTATCTGTGATCATTACATACAGCCTGCCTGTGGCCATAGCACTGATCAGTGTTATCTGTGATCATTACATACAGCCTGCCAATGGCCATGGCATTGATCAGTGTTATCTGTGATCATTACATACAGCCTGCCTGTGGCCATAGCACTGATCAGTGATATCTGTGATCATTACATACAGCCTGCCTGTGTCCATAGCACTGATCAGTGTTATCTGTGATCACTACATACAGCCTGCCTGTGGCCATAGCACTGATCAGTGTTATCTGTGATCATTACATACAGCCTGCCTGTGGCCATAGCACCAATCAGTGTTATCTGTGATCATTACATACAGCCTGCCTGTGGCCATAGCATAGCACTGATCAGTGTTATCTGTGATCATTACATACAGCCTGCCTGTGGCCATAGCACTGATCAGTGTTATCTGTGATCATTACATACAGCCTGCCTGTGGCCATAGCACTGATCAGTGTTATCTGTGATCATTACATACAGCCTGCCTGTGGCCATAGCAGTAATCAGTGTTATCTGTGATCATTACATACAGCCTGCCTGTGGCCATAGCACTGATCAGTGTTATCTGTGATCATTACATACAGCCTGCCTGTGGCCATAGCACTGATCAGTGTTATCTGTGATCATTACATACAGCCTGCCCGTGGCCATAGCACTGATCAGTGTTATCTGTGATCATTACATACAGCCTGCCTGTGGCCATAGCACTGATCAGTGTTATCTGGGATCATTACATAGAGCCTGCCTGTGGCCATAGCATAGCAGGGATCGTTGTTATCTACCTGTGGCAGACTCTATGCAATGATCGCCCATCTGACTGTATGGAGGAAGGTAAAAGACCTCCACTAGTCAGTTAAAATGACTGGGACCCCTGCATTACACTGCCGGGTCCCAATCAGACAGTGATCACAGTGCGGGGCGGTGGCCCATGATAAACAGTGAGGACCCGGCTGCTGATAGTGCTCCTGAGCTCGCATCATAGAGCCCCTGCAGACCATGATGTAAATGTCATCTGGGCCATGTCCATTCATTGTCGTTAAAGGGGAACTCCGGATAAGAAAAACTTGTTTTCTATTAAAAGTACATTAAAAGTTCTATATATGTGTCTATACAATGTATTACTGTATCTGTACAGTTCTGCCACACTGGTAGCTGATAGAAATCCAGGAAGTGAAGAAAAATGTCCCCTGTGCCAATTCACATTGTCTCCTGCTCCCACTGCTCTACCCCCTTAGGAGACAAATCTTCCATGCCTCTGTCTCACATTGTGTGTGTTTGCTGAGCACAGGTTGATGATGCAGACAGGGGGCGGGGCGTGATGTCACAGGAGGCGGAGCTGGATCCCCCAATCCCCTGAGTGATCCACCATCTCTGAATGGCCAGAAGCAGGTGCAGCACTAATTTTACTGATTGTGATGGGTGGGGGACTGTGATGATCAGCTTAGGGAAAGAATTGCATTCTGGGAACTGCTCAAAACACAATACATAACAAATTTCCCCCAAACAAATGGATTTCTAGTAGTTTTAAAACTGGGATAGAAAGGTAAGTAATGCTATATGCTTCTGCAGAAGTCTTATTTTTTTAACCTCTACTCGGAGTTCCCCTTTAAGATGTTAAATCTCCACACGACTGCCCACGGCTGTGTCAGTACAGTAGTGTGAAGGATTAACTATTTCAGAGCTCACAGCATTATAATGAGGATGTCGGCTGTGATGGTGTCGGAAACTGTGACTTCACTATTGTGCATATTTCATATAATGTTGAGTATGTGTCATGAAAATAACGTTTGACACGTCATCAGGTATACCAGACAAAAAAGTCCAAGAGCAGCATGCGGAGAGGATGCAAAAGATGAAAAGAATCCAGCAGCCACCGTGGTATCTGTAGAAAGCATTAAACTCTTACTGCATGTTCAGGAACAGAGACAGCGACATTTCGATCCAACAGGATCAGTGTGCTTGATAACTGGATCGATGCTGGATGGAAACGTCGCTGTGTCTGTTCCTTTGGGGAGGGGTGAGTGAGTCTGGAGGGGTTTGACGACAGTTTAATTTTTATAGAATCGCCAGAGTACCCCTTTGGGTAGGTTCACACTACGGAGTGCATATCGGCCTGTGCCATAGACACCAATCTATGGCCGGGCGGATTCCGCTGTCTGCCAAAAGAATACACATCAGTTCTTTCAGCGGAACGTGGAATAGGCCCGGCCATAGAATGGTGTCTATGGCACGGGCAGATATGCGCACCCGTGAACGGGTACGAGCCACGGAATCCGCCGGAACTCCTCCGTGCGGATTCCGTAGTGTGAACCTACCCTTTAAGTCTATAACATGAATTTATGGTAGAGTGGCCATTTTTTATAAGAATGGATGGAAAAAATACAACAACAGGAAAATCAAATCAGATGATATCGGATAATAATCAAAGATTTCACCTACCTGAACATCCCAAATTGCCGGCATCTGTGAGCAATAGAAAAGCTTCATACGCTCGGAGACTGGGGGGCTCTTTTCTTCAAACTGATCCGCTAACGTCTAATAACATGGAAAAAATATAAAGACCAAGTTATATGAGAGAGAAACATAGAAGGTCGTCCACAGATTGTGGTAACAAGTGACAACGCTCCTTCATATACTCCACACAAAATAACATTTAAAGCAACAGGCATCTTTATTATGTGCATTAAGGGTCTGTTCACACCATGTGCATCTGCAATGGATTTATACTCTACATGCATTAATTTTATTGATTTTGGTGCATGGGATCTGCAGCTGATCTGCATCCTGTTAACATGTCATACGCATGGGCCATTTCAGACCAGATCATCATCTGTAAATTATGAGCAAATGATTGGGATTTGTGGTTTAGTAGAAACAATTCAGCAGAATTTTGAACATGTTGTGGCCAATGCTCCAATGTGTATGGCCAGCTTAAAGGGAAAGTAATGACAGGATAGAGGTCTCTAACCTGCTAACAGGACAGGGGAGGATGACTACCAATGTACCGCCATTATGCTAATAAGGGTGTTCCGAGCACTGGGGGTAGCACGTCACCCATCGGTGCCACCAATTGGCCCATCCAATCCAGTAGCCTGCAATTCTATCACAGCTCAACGCTGGAGGACTATTCACGAGGAGGCAGCAGGTGGGCCGACACTGAACTTTTGCTTGTAACACGCTGAGGACTTGTGTTACAGTGGTCTCTCGAGGTACAATAATAATTGGTTCCAGGACATCCATTGTATGTTGAAACCAAAACACTATGGAAAACCGGTAATTGGTTCTGAACCCCCCAAATGTAACCCTAAAATGAGAAAAAAAAACTAAGATTTAAGGAAAATACGCAGCTAACTAATATGGTTATTGCAAGTCCTTCCATTTACCAGTCAGAAAGAGCAACTGGAGACTATACATTAATTTCTATGTAGAGATCACACAGGGTCCTGGAAAAATAACAAGAAGCCGCCTCCACCCGGTGCCCAACGGAGCAGCTCCTCCTGGTGCAGGTAGAGAGCAGTACAGGACATGTAGTACCACACTATTAGACAATCATCTCACTAAGGGCCCTATTCCACGGGACAGATCAACAGTGTAAACAAGCGCCGATCTGCTAGATCGGCACTCGTTTACTGGGCCTATTCCACGGCCCGATGATCGTTGAGCGAGGGCTGCAGCCCTTGCAGCATACATTACCTAGCAGGGATTCTCCTCCGCTCCGTCTTCCTCCCTGGGTCCCGCGGCGCAGCATCAACTCCGGAGTGGCCTACCTGAGCTGTCAGACCGCTCAGCCAATCACTGGTCGCGGCAGTCCTGGCCAGTGATTGGCTGATCGGTCTGACAGCTCAGTCAATCCCTGCTAGGTAATGTATGGTGCCTCTCAAAACATCGGTCGCCCACTGCGCACCGCTATTGCACGAAGCAATGCACGGTGGGTGACCAATGATTTTAGGTTTGGACCTAAATAAACGATCAGCCAATGACACCACCATCAACTGATCGTTTTCTCTATTCCACCGACCGATTCGGCCGATTATCACTCCGTAGAATAGGCCCCTAATACTGGGGTTTAACTAATATAACAGCCACTTTTATTGGTCAATCTAGTTATTCCCATATGCCGCAGATCCTGACTGTCTGTATGCCGAGTCTGGTCTCAAGTTACGATGGTCTAGAAGAGTCCATTGAATGTAATCCGAGGCCATTGTAAGTTGAGGGATCACTGTAATTGGAAATGATCAAGACAAGTTTTCTAGTTTCTGGAAATCACGAATGTTTACTTTCCTGACTGGAAGCAGAGATCTTGAAAATGGTAAAAAACGGAAACAGAAGGTCCATTAAATAGCTGCAGAACCTCCCGGACACACTGCTGCTTAGTACAGCTGGAGTTGGAGCTTTTAATTTGGGATGAGCGAATTTACAATATAATCAAGTGAACAAGTGAAGCTCTTTGCTGGTCTCGGTGGTCGGTTTGTCAGCCGCTGCCTTTGAGCTGTGTGACGCTCCAGGTGTCGGGAAAAGCTGCATCCAGTCCTGGGAAACTGAAAGAAGCTTCAAGGACTGGATCCAGCTTTTCTTGGCATCCGAGGAGGAGCAGCACGGAGTTCAAACAGCTGACAAGCCGACCACCGAGACTAGCAAAGCGCTTGATTTATACTGTCAATTCTCTCATGGCAGTCTCATTCCATATCACTCATCTCTCGTATTTACATCATGTTCTGCAGTCATCAATGCACGTTGGGTCAGGTAGACGATCGGCTTCTCCAATCTATACAAACTACCTCATGTATGGGAGGAGACCCCGCCATCAGGTTTGGGCCATGAGTTGAGCTTTTATAATGAAGCTTCACACACTATTCACCTGTGATTTAGGAGACAGACGGAATGAACAGGTCTGACACTGTTTTGACACTTTGAATTACTTGGCTTCTCTTGCTTTCCGTGAATTATTTCTTAATTTGAGTAGAACGTTCACCTCCTGGAACGCTCCTGCGATCCTCCTTCCAAAATTTGTGTTTCTATTCTGGTGAAAGGAGGAAAACGTTCTTGACACGAGTTCTTCATCAAGTCGAGAACCCCCGAACCTGAGCCAGTCAGTGCAAACTGAGCTATAACCAGAGTGCTAAGTACCGCGAGGGGTCGGAGAAGCGTCTGTACAATCTGGCTTCACTTCACAGGAATCTGACACTAATGCAAGGGAGGCCGCCGCCATCGCCCCCCCCCCCCTCCCGACCTCTGAAAAAATCCCTGAGTGATACCAGATGTTTGTAATACACCACAAAAAAGCAATTAAAAAGTCATCATGGAGCCGGCTCGGAAAGGTAATGTATTATCAAACTTTAATTGTGTAACAAGAAAACGGTGGCGTAGTTAGTGCCCTGCACACTAGAAGAGCGCGGAGAAGGGGAGATGTATTTCCCGCTCTATAAAGCCGCTCTGTGCTGTTAATTATGTGCTAAAACAAGGCGCACACAAGTACTGCATTATTCTAATCACTACCGGTCCCACACGTCAGGTAATAAACCTCACTGGGAGAGATGGGAGAGCCTCCGGCTATGTTGCAAGCAGGAAGGTTCCTAAGTGTCGATAACATCTAACAGGCGGCACGACTATTCTTACTTAGCCTGTATATTGTTCTGCTACAGCTAGTAAACCTTAGGAAATACAGACCAGCTCGCTCGGTCATGTCACCGACACATGTCAGAATTTCTTTCTACTGTTGAGTTACTTGAAGTCCTCTATTATGTTTTTTCTTTTCAAGTGAAGGAAAATTGAAAGCATTATTTGGTGTCCCACTAGGGGTGACTGTAACATACAACCCTTCGCAAAAGTCTGTACTTGTTGTGTCATCCTTATGATAAAAGTAGTACTAAAAGTTAGCCACTAGATGTCGCTGTATTATGTATGTGTATATGGAAGCTGCACAGCTAAAGGATCCCAAAGGGTTATTGTTTTTATGTGTTACCAGAATCTGTAGACAAGTAGGAGTTCTGCTTTCTTCTCTCCTATCATCTCTCTTCTCTTTTCTCCTGTTGCACTCTTTCATCCACTCATAGCGCACCACACACGCTAGAGAGGAACATAGTCACATGGGTGGAGGAGGAGCATAGGAAGGTCTTTCGTTCTGGACGTTGTGGAGGAAGGACACGAGCCAGATAGCTCTCCACAGTGATCCGGTTTGGGCCCTGGCCCTCTGCCAGGTCCCCGTACCTACAAGTTCAGTCTTAGTCAGTACTCGGCATGGAAAGGATGCAAGACAGCACACTGCCATCAACTTCTTTACCTGTAACACTCCAAAGCACTATGCACTGTTAAGAGAGGACAGGCCAGAGAAACCTCAACCCACGCTGAGGACAAGGAGAAGTCACAGAGCAGGACAGTATCCATAACAGAGCCAGGAACTGATCCGGACAGAGCAAAGTTGCAGTAAGCCTAGGAACTGTCTCGCAGCGCAGGTGTCAGCAAGGGAACCCTCAGCATTCCACTCATGCCAAGTAACAAGGTCTGGGGCCTGTGTTACCCATTAGGAAGGTTCAGCCGTGTCTAGTGGGCATAAGGTGGTGTGAAGACTGAAGTCAAAGGTCAATACACAGGCACAGGTTCTTATTCTTCTTACAAATATTCTATCTCATCCTTCAACATCCCGGCAGAGCACAGTACTACATGGGTTGAGACTCTCACAACATCCTCCTCTCTGCTACCCTACCTCTTGTATTACTCAGCACAACTCAACCAACACGACTATATCCTACACTGCACTTATCCTACAGATCTGGTCGTTCTCTTATCAAGTGTTTATTGGAACTTTGTCAAGTGTCTCAGAGACTTTACCCAAGGAACCTTATACTGTCACTTCTGTATTACCTGCTGCACATTTACAAGTAGTAAACCAACTCAACTTTATTACAAGACTCTGTGATTATTCGCCACCACCGACACAGCACACACCGCAACCTTGGGACATGCTCCCCTTTCTGTGGGTGGAGGGTCCTACTATCCGGGAGGGTCATTATACCACTCTAGCCATCTGTGACTACCTAACCCCAAGGGACCCGTCAGGACACTGACCACAGGGGAAAAGGGTACAACCTACCTTACTTAATAAAATAAGGCGTGCCATCACACCTGTGTGCCCAACCGACACTGGCATCACGTGACAACATACTAAGGTCCAAACGTATCTCGGAGTGGTGTCACACTACAACACCTAGTGAGTGACCGGCCGTTCCTCCGACCAACACCACCAGGGGTACACCACAATTATATATATTACTGTGTTACCCCGAAAATAAGACCTGGCCTATAAGTTCTAGTTATAGTCAGCTGATCAGATCCTTGACACTGGGTGCTGAACATCAGCCAATCCCTAGATGTGACTGTGCGCTGCTAAGGGGATAGTTTTATGTACACAATTCTGTATTTATCATGGAAGAGAACCTGTCCGACAGCAGAGAACATCTATGGAACTGGTGAAGATTCATCAAACAGAGAGTGGTGTCCGGCCAGGCTCCAGTGCTCAAATGGCTTGTGTTGTGTTCATGGAAACATGGTGGAGGTCCATAGTGACCGGTATTAAAAGTTGTGTCAGAGTGAATTTTAGTATTGATAACCGCTCTCTATATAAGGTGACCACAACCTGCCATGATGGACCACTGCACCCTGTCCACTGCATGATGGACCACTGCACCCTGCCCACTGCATGATGGACCACTGCACCCTGACCACTGCATGATGGACCACTGCACCCTGTCCACTGCATGATGGACAACTGCACCCTGTCCACTGCATGATGGACCACTGCACCCTGTCCACTGCATGATGGACCACTGCACCCTGACCACTGCATGATGGACCACTGCACCCTGTCCACTGACCACTGCATGATGGACCACTGCACCCTGCCCACTGCATGATGGACAACTGCACCCTGTCCACTGCATGATGAACCACTGCACCCTGTCCACTGCATGATGGACCACTGCACCCTGCCCACTGCATGATGGACCACTGCACCCTGCCCACTGCATGATGGACCACTGCACCCTGACCACTGCATGATGGACCACTGCATGATGGACCACTGCACCCTGTCCACTGCATGATGGACAACTGCACCCTGCCCACTGCATGATGGACCACTGCACCCTGCCCACTGCATGATGGACCACTGCACCCTGCCCACTGCATGATGGACCACTGCACCCTGTCCACTGCATGATGGACCACTGCACCCTGTCCACTGACCACTGCATGATGGACCACTGCACCCTGCCCACTGCAGAGCAGAATTGTGACCAGAGAGGTCTATCAACGTGGGTGAAAAGGATACTAGTTCTCCTTAACAAAGCCCACCATAAAGATGAGTGGAGACATACAGCAGACTCTCTCAAGAAGAATTAGTATTCCTTAGACCCCAGATCACGAGAAGTGGGCACAGAATTGTGGGTTGATGGACAGGGTGCAGTGGTCAGTGGATAGGGTGCAGCGGACAAGGTGTAGTGGTCCATCATGCAGTGGTCAGTGGACAGGGTGCAGCGGACAGTGGACAGGATGCAGTGGTCCATCATGTAGTGGTCAGTGGGCAGGGTGCAGTGGTCCATCATGCAGTGGTCAGTGGACATAGTGCAGTGGTCCATCATGCAGTGGTCAGTGGACAGGATGCAGTGGTCCATCATGTAGTGGTCAGTGGACATAGTGCAGTGGTCCATCATGCAGTGGTCAGTGGACAGGGTGCAGTGGTCCATCATGCAGTGGTCAGTGGACAGGGTGCAGTGGTCCATCATGGCAGGTTGTGGTCACCTTATATAGAGAGCGGTTATCAATAGTAAAATTCACTCTGACACAACTATTAATACCGGTCACTATGGACCTCCACCATGTTTCCATGAACACAACACAAGCCATTTGAGCACTGGAGCTTGGCCGGACACCACTCTCTGTTTGATGAATCTTCACCAGTTCCATTGATGTTCTCTGCTGTCGGACAGGTTCTCTTCCATGATAAATACAGAATTGTGTACATAAAACTATCCCCTTAGCAGCGCACAGTCACATGTAGGGTTCCTATACAAGCAGCACCCCACAAGTCTTATGGCAGGAACCATATAAACTGGAATTTCCTCACTTCTGACCTTGAGGGAAACACAAATATTTCTGTAATTTTCCTGAGAAGAAATGGAGGGAGTGATAGGCGGAGCGCACGCGGGCTACAAGTACACGTTCCAAGGAACGCCAAATACAACTCCTCAGATCAGGCACAAGGCTAAAAGTCAAGGAACTCAATTAGGGGATAACGCGGGTCCATAAATCACTCCGAGTACGTACACAGTAACGGATAATGTAATACATGAAGGATGAGTCAGGATAATTATGGACGGCAAGACAAGCCCTGCCAAGTCCCCCGCACGCTCTAAATGAGTAGTAGTGACTTCATACAAGTTTAATGTGTATTTCTAGAGAGCATGATGTCATGGTTGTTATATGTATGGCGGCCGGCTTATTCCTGTAGGGGAATAACATCCACGTTACCATCTACACTACTCGTTCTCTTCAAGGAATCGATCAAAACAGGGGAAATGTTTGTAAAGGGTTTATCTAGGTTTAATAAATTACCCAACTAGGTATGTGACAAGACACGTTCTAAAGCCGTCTAAATAAAGATTGAAGTCTGGATGGGCAGGGGGTCGGGGGAACATAATAAAGATCATATGTTTACTGTTCCCTGTGCCAACGCAGCCCCGTTTCCCGTCCAAGACCCCCCACGGGCATTCTCCATCTCTTAATCCTTTATGACCCGGCTGATGGATGCCCGCTCGGCCAATCAGTGAAATGGGAGGGACACGGCTGCAGTCACTGATTGGCTGAGCGGGGTATATCCCACCCTTACTCGCCAGGTTCTAGGAGTCCGCTGTGATGCGGTGCTGTATGGACACAGGGTCTGGTAAGAATATTTTCTTATTAAGTTTCCCCAACCCACTCAACTTTTTTGATTTCACCGGATTTCTTCTTTAAAGGAAACCTGTCGCCTAGGTGTTATATATCAGGAGGAAAACAAACTGATATACAACGATCCCTCAGCTTACCACGGCCTCAGGCTACAAAATTTTCAACATACAATGGTCCTTTCATGACCGTCACAACTTGACACCAGACACAACATACAACATAGAATGTTACAGACGGTCAGGATCTGCGGAACATGGGAATACCTAGATGATCGGCCATTTTCCTGGTAAACCGCCAGTATTAGTGAGGTGCCTGCAGTGATTGGCTGTCTGGTAGCGCCTCCCTGCAGTACAGTGTGATACTACATGTCCTGTCCTATTCCTTATAACCAGTGATTGGCTGAGTGGGCTGTCACTCCTGAGAGGAGTTTGTCTCACAGGCGAAGGCTCTGCAGTCAGTACGGGACCCCGGCGACACCAGAGGAGGACACAGAAGGAGAGCGGACAGGTAAGGACAACATGATTATTGTTTTATGTAAATGGGCAGCAGTATAATATAAAAAAAAGGGCGACCACTGGAAAACCCCTTTAAATGTTTAGTAGACAATAGGGACGAGCAAACTTACAGAGTTCTGGTTCACACAAACCAAAAATCCCGCTGCCTGGAGAAGGTGGATGCAGCCCGAGGACGGCCTGGAAACAATGGATACAGCCCGTGGCTATGGGATTTATATGCCGATTCTTTGGGTTCGTGCGCAGGTCGCTCATCTCTTGTAGACAAGTAAAGGTATAGGACAAGTATAGGAATATACAGGAGAACACTTTAAATAAAATAGGATTATGTGCAGTACAGGAAAAAGGAAATGATTACAGTTGTATAGTCCAGTGGTCACCACCATAAGTGTGTAATATATAAGTGAGAGAAAAGACGATAAAACCGGGGATTCACCACGAGTCACTGATGGGTGGTCTGTAGATGACTGGGACCCCTATAGCAGGACAATGCTTGTGTACAGGTGCGGGGAACTCCAGCCCCAGACACTACACACTAGGTGCTTGTGTATACACAGGGATTTACCCAAAGCGGCGGCTCATAACAGCATCCTGGCTGTAAAAGCCGTATTTTAGGTTTCCAATATAAAAAAAACAATATTTACAAACATTACTTTTTAGGAAAGCAGAATACCCAAAGCCGACTACACGTTCTGCTGTAGATCCTCTTGTACAAAGCCTCTGAGGAGAATGCACGCCAACAAACGGCGTATGCAAGTGACGCCAGAATACGGAAAGCACTGCCCTCTCACGGGGGACATCATGTATACACAACCAGAGCACATAAACATGTCAGTGTTACCCAGGCGGGATACGGATTAGCAATCAGCAGCAGCTTTACACGTCCTTTAGTACCTGTTACCATCTGATTTACGGTATTGGTAATCCAGCACATTGCCTGTAGCGTTATTACGGTATCGGTAATCCAGCACATTGCCTGTAGCGTTATTACGGTATCGGTAATCCAGCACATTGCCTGTATCGTTATTACGGTATCGGTAATCCAGTACATTGCCTGTAGCGTTATTACGGTATCGGTAATCCAGTACATTGCCTGTAGCGTTATTACGGTATCGGTAATCCAGCACATTGCCTGTAGTGTTATTACGCTATCGGTAATCCAGCACATTGCCTGTAGAGTTATTACGGTATCGGTAATCCAGCACATTGCCTGTAGCGTTATTACGGTATAGGTAATCCAGCACATTGCCTGTAGCGTTATTACGGTATCGGTAATCCAGCACATTGCCTGTAGCGTTATTACGGTATCGGTAATCCAGCACATTGCCTGTATCGTTATTACGGTATCGGTAATCCAGTACATTGCCTGTAGCGTTATTACGGTATCGGTAATCCAGCACATTGCCTGTAGCGTTATTTCGGTATCGGTAATCCAGTACATTGCCTGTAGCGTTATTACAGCCCAATATATTTCAGCAATCAGCAGTCTATGTGAAGTTCCCCGATGCAGAAGGGACTGGCGGTGCTTAGCGGCTGCACGCTCCATAGACTTACAGGCTCCAGCGCTTTCTTATGGGAGATAAATATCAGCATTTACCTTCTCAGTATCCCTGTTCCCTTACACTGCGGGGAATGAAGTCTGTAGCCGCTCATTGCTGTAAGGAAGTTTAGCAATATGAACAGCAGAGTTACTAACTTTTCACTCAATTCGGTCCCATACAATTAATAGACCTCCAGTGTATCCGGCTATCCTCACACCTCCAGAGTATCCGACTATCCTCACAACTCCAGAGTATCCGGCTCCCCCCACACCTCCAGTGTATCCGGCTATCCCCACACCTCCAGAGTATCCGGCTATCCCCACACCTCCAGAGTATCCGGCTATCCCCACACCTCCAGTGTATCCGGCTATCCTCACACCTCCAGTGTATCCGGCTATCCTCACACCTCCAGGGTATCCGGCTCCCCCCACACCTCCAGGGTATCCGGCTCCCCCCACACCTGGGAGATAGCTGGGAGCACGCACCTTTTTATTCACTTCTTTACAACCAATTTAATCCGTGTAGCAGCTCGGGCAAATAAATTATATTCAGATACGGAGAAGGTTCTTGCAGCTACTTCTGCCCACGTTCATTTAACCTTGAAGTAAGTGTCTGCCATTACATATAATGTTGTTTAAGGACAAACATTCTGCACTGATTCCTTACTATATCTTATAGCGGTCAGCGCTCCAAATCACGTACAATTATAACATTACGGCAGTCCATTGCTCTCTGCACACGTACAGGATTCAAAGCAGATATCAATGTAACTGAATAACTGAACATAAAACCAAATCTGCTGCACATCCTGTACGTGTGAACGCACCCTTAAGGGGTTTTTACCATAAAGACAACTCATCCCCTATTATAGTTATTGGGAGCGGACACCGTGCTCTGATTCATCTTGGAGAAGATCCACACGGCGCTGCATAAAGTGGAGTAAGAAGAAAAAGACCTGGAAGGGCAAATATAGGGAAGGGCGCTGCCAGCATCACGTGAGGGGCCATGCTGGGGACTAGGAATGAGATGGGAGCCATGCTGGGGACTAGGAATGAGATGGGAGCCATGCTGGGGACTAGGAATGAGATGGGAGCCATGCTGGGGACTAGGAATGAGATGGGAGCCATGCTGGGGAGCAGGAATGAGATGGGAGCCATGCTGGGGACTAGGAATGAGATGGGAGCCATGCTGGGGACTAGGGATGAGATGGGAGCCATGCTGGGGAGCAGGAATGAGATGGGAGCCATGCTGGGGACTAGGAATGAGATGGGAGCCATGCTGGGGACTAGGAATGAGATGGGAGCCATGCTGGGGACTATGAATGAGATGGGAGCCATGCTGGAGACTAGGAATGAGATGGGGAGCCATGCTGGGGACTAGGAATGAGATGGGGAGCCATTCTGGGGAGCAGGAATGAGATGGGAGCCATGCTGGGGAGCAGGAATGAGATGGGAGCCATGCTGGGGACTAGGAATGAGATGGGAGCCATGCTGGGGACTAGGAATGAGATGGGAGCCATGCTGGGGACTAGGAATGAGATGGGAGCCATGCTGGAGACTAGGAATGAGATGGGAGCCATGCTGGGGAGCAGGAATGAGATGGGAGCCATACTGGGGGGTATGAATGAGATGGGAGCCATGCTGGGGACTAGGAATGAGATGGGAGCCATGCTGGGGACTAGGAATGAGATGGGAGCCATGCTGGGGACTAGGAATGAGATGGGAGCCATGCTGGGGACTAGGAATGAGAGGGGAGCCATGCTGGGGAGCAGGAATGAGATGGGAGCCATTGCTGGGGACTAGGAATGAGATGGGAGCCATGCTGGGGACTAGGAATGAGATGGGAGCCATGCTGGGGAGCAGGAATGAGATGGGAGCCATGCTGGGGACTAGGAATGAGATGGGAGCCATGCTGGGGAGCAGGAATGAGATGGGAGCCATGCTGGGGACTAGGAATGAGATGGGAGCCATGCTGGGGACTAAGAATGAGATGGGAGCCATGCTGGGGAGCAGGAATGAGATGGGAGCCATACTGGGGGGTATGAATGAGATGGGAGCCATGCTGGGGACTAGGAATGAGATGGGAGCCATGCTGGGGACTAGGAATGAGATGGGAGCCATGCTGGGGACTAAGAATGAGATGGGAGCCATGCTGGGGAGCAGGAATGAGATGGGAGCCATACTGGGGGGTATGAATGAGATGGGAGCCATGCTGGGGACTAGGAATGAGATGGGAGCCATGCTGGGGACTAGGAATGAGATGGGAGCCATGCTGGGGACTAGGAATGAGATGGGAGCCATACTGGGTGGTATGAATGAGATGGGAGCCATGCTGGGGACTAGGAATGAGATGGGAGCCATGCTGGGGGGCAGGAATGAGATGGGGAGCCATGCTGGGGAGCAGGAATGAGAAAGGAGCCATGCTGGGGACTAGGAATGAGATGGGAGCCATGCTGGGGAGCAGGAATGAGATGGGAGCCATGCTGGGGACTAGGAATGAGATGGGAGCCATGCTGGGGACTAGGAATAAGATGGGAGCCATTCTGGGGACTAGGAATGAGATGGGAGCCATGCTGGGGACTAGGAATGAGATGGGAGCCATGCTGGGGAGCAGGAATGAGATGGGAGCCATGCTGGGGACTAGGAATGAGATGGGAGCCATGCTGGGGACTAGGAATGAGATGGGAGCCATTCTGGGGACTAGGAATGAGATGGGAGCCATGCTGGGGACTAGGAATGAGATGGGAGCCATGCTGGGGACTAGGGATGAGATGGGAGCCATACTGGGGGGCATGAATGAGATGGGAGCCATGCTGGGGACTAGGAATGAGATGGGAGCCATGCTGGGGACTAGGAATGAGATGGGAGCCATGCTGGGGACTAGGGATGAGATGGGAGCCATGCTGGGGACTAGGGATGAGATGGGAGCCATGCTGGGGACTAGGGATGAGATGGGAGCCATGCTGGGGACTAGGAATGAGATGGGAGCCATGCTGTGGACTAGGAATGAGATGGGAGCCATGCTGGGGAGCAGGAATGAGATGGGAGCCATGCTGGGGACTAGGGATGAGATGGGAGCCATGCTGGGGACTAGGAATGAGAGGGGAGCCATGCTGGGGAGCAGGAATGAGATGGGAGCCATGCTGGGGACTAGGAATGAGATGGGAGCCATGCTGGGGACTAGGAATAAGATGGGAGCCATTCTGGGGACTAGGAATGAGATGGGAGCCATGCTGGGGACTAGGAATGAGATGGGAGCCATGCTGGGGAGCAGGAATGAGATGGGAGCCATGCTGGGGACTAGGAATGAGATGGGAGCCATGCTGGGGACTAGGAATGAGATGGGAGCCATTCTGGGGACTAGGAATGAGATGGGAGCCATGCTGGGGACTAGGAATGAGATGGGAGCCATGCTGGGGACTAGGGATGAGATGGGAGCCATACTGGGGGGCATGAATGAGATGGGAGCCATGCTGGGGACTAGGAATGAGATGGGAGCCATGCTGGGGACTAGGAATGAGATGGGAGCCATGCTGGGGACTAGGTATGAGATGGGAGCCATGCTGGGGACTAGGGATGAGATGGGAGCCATGCTGGGGACTAGGGATGAGATGGGAGCCATGCTGGGGACTAGGAATGAGATGGGAGCCATGCTGTGGACTAGGAATGAGATGGGAGCCATGCTGGGGAGCAGGAATGAGATGGGAGCCATGCTGGGGACTAGGGATGAGATGGGAGCCATGCTGGGGACTAGGAATGAGAGGGGAGCCATACTGGGGGGCATGAATGAGATGGGAGCCATGCTGGGGACTAGGGATGAGATGGGAGCCATACTGGGGGGCATGAATGAGATGGGAGCCATGCTGGGGAGCAGGAATGAGATGGGAGCCATGCTGGGGACTAGGAATGAGATGAGAAGGCATGGTTGGGACCAAGAATAGGATGGTGAGCCACATTGGGGTTTAATGAGAGCTGTAATGGGAACAAGAAATGAGATAGGGAGGCATACTGAGGATTGGAATAATACAAGGAGCCATAGTGTGGACAAGGACTGAGACAGGGAGCCATGGTGTGGACAAGGACTGAGACAGGGAGCCATGGTGTGGACAAGGACTGAGACAGGGAGCCATGGTGTGGACAAGGACTGAGACAGGGAGCCATGGTGTGGACAAGGACTGAGACAGGGAGCCATGGTGTGGACAAGGACTGAGACAGGGAGCCATGGTGTGGACAAGGACTGAGACAGGGAGCCATGGTGTGGACAAGAACTGAGACAGGGAGCCATGGTGTGGACAAGGACTGAGACAGGGAGCCATGGTGTGGACAAGGACTGAGACAGGGAGCCATGGTGTGGACAAGGACTGAGACAGGGAGCCATGGTGTGGACAAGGACTGAGACAGGGAGCCATGGTGTGGACAAGGACTGAGACAGGGAGCCATGGTGTGGACAAGGACTGAGACAGGGAGCCATGGTGTGGACAAGGACTGAGACAGGGAGCCATGGTGTGGACTAGGACTGAGACAGGGAGCCATGGTGGGGGATAATGGGGACCAGTAATATAACACCTGATAAAAGACGTGACCTCTTGGTTCTTTCATCCTTGTTTGGGTCCTGCACGTTTGCCGATCTCGCGTTCCCCTGTTACTAATAATGATGCTCTAGCAGGAGTTGTGGCCTCCGATACAAAGCAGGATGGGGGTGCTGCAGGCTTATAGCTTCCAGGATTCTTCTTACAGGTGATAAGAACTGATCCCTACCTGAGAGGTGTGAAAAAGCCTGAGAGAGTTAAAGGGGTATTCCGCGGCCAGACTGTCTGCCATTCCTGATCGGCTGATACGTCGGATATCCTCAGCTTATTACGGGGTTTATGGAACCATACCGCGCAGAATATTTCTCCTACAAAGGTTTTCTCTAACACTCCACATAAACATCAACATTTTACAATCCTGTCGCCTGCTACAACAATTCTCTTGGCTATTTATATTATAGTAATGGAGCGCAGGAAGTCGGTCACTGGTGGAGATCCCGTGTAACAACGGTCTTTCCCAGGTTGCCGACATCCAAGAAGATCTGTTCTCGGCGCCCGCAGGAAAGACTCGCCGCTTCTCTCCCTTTCATCAAAGTCTCCGCTTTCTCCTTTGTTATCTGTAAACCTATTATATATTAGCCCGGATTCATACACCACTACCCCGCCGCTCATTTCGGCTTACACGGCAAAAAGTATTCAAGCCTTAAGTTTATTATGGAGAGTTGGCGTCTGAATAATAATCATGAAGAATCAGAGGCCGGCGTCTATAGCCAACATGATGCTGAATGCGACGTTATACATGCTGATAAGCCTCGTATTGTTCTCTATATCCTGCAGGAAGCACCAGAACATTATATACTCAGAAATATGCAACATGCAAAAAATACAGCGGAGGAGAAGGGTATGCTTTAAAGGAAAACTCCTCTTTGGAATAATAATCATACCTACGTACAATGTATACTTACCTCCTCTCATCCAGACTTCTATCCTCCTATTACCAGTAAAGTGTAGGGGCCAAACTGCAGAAATAAGGCCGAGCACTAATATCAGACACAGCCAGTGAGCAATAGTGGCGGACGTTCTAATAAGTCTAACCATTCCTTTAATTGCATGCAGCCCCTTTAATAGGTCTGAACAGGTTTCTAGTGTTTAACTTTACACAATCGTGTTTTGTGAGAATACCAGGAGTGACAGGAAACTTATAGGAAGGACGTAAACTTTCTCTTTCCTTTGGCACCACTTCTATTATAAAAAGAACAAAAAACAAAACCCTTAACTGTGTGAACCTGACTTAAGGACTTGGGAAAGCGGCATCCTAACCTTTAACCAGGTTCTTTATATAGACGCTGCTCCGTGCTGTACAGTATAGCTGTTATATAGCAGCCTTCAGGAGACTGGACCTGGATACAGTAAGTACAGCTGTTATATAGCTGCCTTCAGGAGACTGGACCTGGATACAGTAAGTACAGCTGTTATATAGCTGCCTTCAGGAGACTGGACCTGGATACAGTAAGTATAGCTGTTATATTGCAGCCTTCAGGAGACTGGACCTGGATACAGTAAGTATAGCTGGTATATAGGAGCCTTCAGGAGACTGGACCTGGATACAGTAAGTATAGCTGTTATATAGCAGCCTTCAGGAGACTGGACCTGGATACAGTAAGTATAGCTGTTATATAGCTGCCTTCAGGAGTCTGGACCTGGATACGGTAAGTATAGCTGTTATATAGCAGCCTTCAGGAGACTGGACCTGGATACAGTAAGTATAGCTGTTATATAGCAGCCTTCAGGAGACTGGACCTGGATACAGTAAGTATAGCTGTTATATAGCTGCCTTCAGGAGTCTGGACCTGGATACGGTAAGTATAGCTGTTATATAGCAGTCCTCAGGAGACTGGACCTGGATACAGTAAGTATAGCTGTTATATAGCAGCCTTCAGGAGTCTGGACATGGATACAGTAAGTATAGCTGGTATATAGCAGCCTTCAGGAGACTGGACCTGGATACAGTAAGTATAGCTGTTATATAGCAGCCTTCAGGAGTCTGGACATGGATACAGTAAGTATAGCTGGTATATAGCTGCCTTCAGGAGTCTGGACCTGGATACGGTAAGTATAGCTGTTATATAGCAGCCTTCAGGAGACTGGACCTGGATACGGTAAGTATAGCTGTTATATAACTGCCTTCAGGAGACTGGACCTGGATACAGTAAGTATAGCTGTTATATAGCTGCCTTCAGGAGACTGGACCTGGATACAGTAAGTATAGCTGTTATATAGCAGGAGACTGGACCTGGATACAGCAAGTATAGCTGTTATATAGCTGCCTTCAGGAGACTGGACCTGGATACGGTAAGTATAGCTGTTATATAGCAGCCTTCAGGAGACTGGACCTGGATACAGTAAGTATAGCTGTTATATAGCAGCCTTCAGGAGACTGGACCTGGATACAGTAAGTATAGATGTTATATAGCTGCCTTCAGGAGACTGGACCTGGATACAGTAAGTATAGCTGTTATATAGCTGCCTTCAGGAGACTGGACCTGGATACAGTAAGTATAGCTGTTATATAGCAGTCAGGAGACTGGACCTGGATACAGTACGTATAGCTGTTATATAGCTGCCTTCAGGTGACTGGACCTGGATACAGTAAGTATAGCTGTTATATAGCAGCCTTCAGGAGACTGGACCTGGATACAGTAAGTATAGCTGTTATATAGCTGCCTTCAGGAGACTGGACCTGGATACAGTAAGTATAGCTGGTATATAGCAGCCTTCAGGAGACTGGACCTGCATACAGTAAGTATAGCTGTTATATAGCTGCCTTCAGGAGACTGGACCTGGATACAGTAAGTATAGCTGGTATATAGCAGCCTTCAGGAGACTGGACCTGGATACAGTAAGTATAGCTGTTATATAGCAGCCTTCAGGAGACTGGACCTGGATACAGTAAGTATAGCTGTTATATAGCAGCCTTCAGGAGACTGGACCTGGATACAGTAAGTATAGCTGTTATATAGCAGCCTTCAGGAGACTGGACCTGGATACAGTAAGTATAGCTGTTATATACTATAGCTTTGTTATAAGGCAAGATAACTTTAAAGAAAAAAAAAGGATTGTAAATTGTAACTTATAAACTTGTAACCTGCTTTATATCACATTTATTGTTGATTTAGATTTTGAAAGTTATGATGACAGGGACACAAAGCATTTCAATATAAATAAGAAAACAGACACTGGTACCTCCGGCATCAAAAATATTCACAATCAAGGGAAACAGTAAATGAGCACTGAAGGTGGTAAAAAAAATCCATTAATGCAGAAACTGTATTTCCCGACCTGCTACCGTATTTGAACGGAATGCTAAAAATTGCATTTTACATATAGGAGCCAGTAAGGGCCACAGTTGTGTCCAATAAAAGGCCGTTAGTAACATCTTGTGAAGCCGACCTCCTCAGCTTCAGCATTATAAAGCACTAGGAGCACCTGCCGCCTATCTGTGCCGCTCTGTCTTTAAATAAAGTTAGATATAACCTTATGCACATTATATATATATATATATATATATATATACATATATATATATATATATATATATATATATACACACACAGCTTTCCAGACCATTTAGATAAAAAGCAAAATGTAAACTCTATATACTTCATCACTTCATTGTTTTTCCTTATAGTAAAATTTCATTTGCAATCTTTAAAAAATGAAGCTTCCTTTGTGCGGTGGTGCCAATCCCTTTAATAGCTAATGAGTATAATTACGTCCTTCAGATCTGATATAACCCAAACAAGAGCAATTATTTACCAAATACTGAAACGAGCTTTCTTTGATCAAGATTAAAGGCACGATGGGGGGGGGGGGGGGGGGGGGGGGGGGGCGCAATGTCAAAACGGACACGAAATGGAATAAACCAGCAACAAAGGACCAAACAAAGTTACAGCTCAGCACATTTCCCAGCAGTATTCTATAGCAATTAGTAACCAAAACACCTTTTACTTGACTCCTCAAAATGGAAAAAAAGATCTCCTGAAGCGGATAGTTTATATGGGCAGACGCCAAGACTCATGTTCTCAGCTCCTTCAGCCCAACTGGTTTCCTCGTTGGTAAAGTTAACGCTGTTGTTACCGTCATCATTTACATGATTAAATCTAATAACTCTATTCTTGCTTTACATTACTACTAAATATAAAACTGTATAAATAATCCCTACTTTTTCACTCTATTATATTGATCACTAGCCTAGACTATTCATGATTAGGATAGACCGACATTTTTCTATTATTGTCAACATTGTCAGTGTGGGACAATTTCTATGGAAATAACCACTCCGGCGTTCTGTACCATCTTGTCCGTAGTTTGTATTGGTTCTCCTGCAGGAGGACACATCTAGACAATCTCCACAATCGTGTAAACCTCCGATTCCAAGGAGAGGACAAAACCTGTTCTGGATGAATGTGAGGACGTTATCAGGAGATGATACAAAGAGGAGACAGATCTCTGCTTGGGAGGGGGTTGGGAGAAAAGTATTTTTTTAAAGTTGGTGAACTTTAAAAAAGTTTAAAGTTGGTAATTTTGTAAGGCAATTGTTAATTTAAGATATGTAGAAAGGCCCCAGAGCCCTGTAGAGTTTCACCTATGTCAGATGTATCGGTAAGAATTGCACAGGTAGGTGTCTGGTCTAGTGTTGACCTCATGGGTAGGTATTGGGGGGGGGGGGGGGGCAGGATTGTCTGACAACCACACAGGAGTAGCGAGACTGGAGGGTGTGGGTGAGACCAGGTGCTGGGCCCTTCCAGACATAAAAGGTGCCCAACAGCATCAAGGTGACCCATGAGGACTTGTAGCTTTGGAGTGTGGGCACAATTCTTTTATTGGTAATGGGGATGAGGGTATAAAGAATTATAGGTAATATCTATGTTTTTAGGAGATTTTTTCTCCCCAGCCAGGAGATGAAGGGTCATATTCTTCTTCCCATCTTTACTTTTGATATGAGAAATAATTATTACTTACTGTAAAAACAATGCGTTAGTTTATAAGCGTTCCATAAAATATTCTACCTCCTCTTCTTTACATAGAGAGTGGTAAGTAAATCACGTTTGTGGCCGGTGGACGTTCATACACTCTATGCTGCCGTTCTGGCTCTTGAACAAAAGTCAATAACCTGTAAAGTCATTTTTCATACTTATCTGGTTGAGTCACAATTTAAGAGAGGAAATACTCTAAGACAAGTGAACGCTAATGGAAAAAACCTTTCTGGAAGACAGATCAGGTTCATTTCTGGAAATGCAGGAGGTCCAGCATCACAGGTCTATCTACGTATAGGACAGCACGATATAATACCGTCATACTGTGCACAGGGCAGATATGGGACAAGTCTGCAGCCCATTCATTTATGGGACTATAACCAAGTCCATTACTTTCAGGCTTAGGACAAAACAGATGGTAAAAAAAACATTAATCATCCACTAATAATACTAAAACTAGGTAGTAGAATTTCTTTAAAAGCCATTGTCTGAATTTAGATTACTTTTCAAAGTTATTATGTATTTTTATTTCAGGTCAAAAATCTCCTATTAGTATAATCAGAATATTTAAAGTATGACCCTGTTGATGGAGTACAGTTAAAGTGGCTTAGTTATTCACAGGTTGTAATACTCTGCACATCCTGTAGAGGTGCTACAAGGGATGGCGGATCAAGCTTAAGTCATAGCTGGGTGACCCTTTCCCTAAAGGAGACCCTGATCAGCTGATTGCCATACGTAAGGTATCAGAGGCCTGGAGAAAAGCTGCTATAGCTGTGGGAAGGCAGATGGTCAATGGTCCAACAATCACTCTTTCTAGGTGTTTATTGGTGCCCATACACTTTAGTGTCAATTCACCTGGAATGGCCCATTTTGTTGGGACCAGCTGACTCTAATATATGGCGTCCTCCTGACTCTCCTCCGATTTATTGTCCCAGGGAGAAAAGGGTTAGTTAGTACCCTGATCCTTTCACTGTCTGGCAGCGGCTTACCTCCTCTCTTGCCCCCTGTCTTGCCTCCTGTCTTGCCTCCTCTCTTGCCTCCTGTCTTGCCTCCTCTCTTGCCCCCTCTCTTGCCTCCTCTCTTGCCCCCTCTCTTGCCCCCTCTCTTGCCCCCTCTCTTGCCCCCTCTCTTGCCCCCTCTCTTGCCCCCTCTCTTGCCTCCTCTCTTGCCTCCTGTCTTGCCTCCTGTCTTGCCTCCTGTCTTACCTCCTTTTTTGCCACCTCTCTTGCCTCCTGTCTTGCCTCCTGTCTTGCTTCCTCTCTTGCCTCCTGTCTTGCCTCCTGTCTTGCCCCCTCTCTTGCCTCCTCTCTTGCCTCCTCTCTTGCCTCCTCTCTTGCCTCCTCTCTTGCCTCCTCTCTTGCCCCCTCTCTTGCCTCCTCTCTTGCCTCCTCTCTTGCCTCCTCTCTTGCCCCCTCTCTTGCCTCCTCTCTTGCCCCCTCTCTTGCCCCCTCTCTTGCCCCCTCTCTTGCCTCCTTTCTTACCTCTCTTTAAAACACACGACTGTTCAGCAGGATTTGGGGTGAATGGGAGAAATAACTGGCGGCCACATAGATTTTTGTCTGACAGTCACTGATGGTGTATGGGAACCTTACGGAGGTTTTCCAGGAAAATGTATCCTCATGTCTCCCCATGCACTAAAAAGACTATATCATTAGGACAATCATGGCGGCTGCTGAGGCCTTCAGAAGGCCCAGGGCTGGCACGCCAACGGATGAGCTCCCCGGGATTGTATGTGGAGCTGAGCCACCAATGACGTGGCCATACTGTTGTCAGTTTTGACATCACAATTTGTTATCAGTGCGGGGTCAATACCGCCACCAGTCAGCCGAGCGACAATGGCTGCAGCGCATATACAATGAATGGTGGTGGAGATCATTGTATAGTGGCGGCATAACATCACCGCAATGCAGTTCCCATTCCGCTGATACAGACTTCACAAGTTTTACTGACAATTTTTTAAAAGAAATGACAGATATCCAGCCAACATATCTAGTGGGTTTCTTTATTCCCGCTACATTCCTCAGCAATTTATTCCCTCTCGGCTGAATTCACGTCCTTAGATTACCTGAATGTAACCAAACAGCCTTTTTACTTTAATCCAACATGAAGAAACACAAAACAAGACCTTCCCTGGCAGCGGCCAAAGAATCACTTTAACATGTTCCAAACTTTTATGCAATAATTATATACTTTATGGTTCCACCACAAGCTGGCACCGAAACGCTTCCAACTACGTAGAGCCAAAACTAGGTAACAGTATCGTAATTCTTACCGTGTGAGAGTCTGTCAGGGAGAAGCCTTGCAGAGCGTGCGCCATCACTTATAGACGCTGGAACGCCTAACATTTGGTCTGAGATGCACAGGCAGTAATTGTGTTTATTGGGACTTGGCTTTGGTAGTATGGAAGAGGTCAGCAGGGCATGCCTCACGTCTGCTACAAATACTAAAGGAAGGAACATAATCTTTCCCAACAAAGCATTCTCCATGCCAACATGGCGGCATAACGTGATGTCTGACAAACACGAGGCTTCTTGAGTTTCAAGCTATTATGGCGTCGTAAAGAAAACTAAAGATAAACAACACTTAAACCAAAGTCGCCTTATGTGAAAATACATTACAAATTTTCAGGGATAAAAAGACCCTAGAACCCCAGATGAGGGTCACAAAGTAACATCTGTCACAGTACTGGTATACTGAGCAGTATGCATGGTATATAAAGGAGTAGCCAATACAGGGAACCAGCATCCTGCTGCCCGAAACACGAGCAGCAAAGAGTGGGCTCCAGAATGACAATGATGGATGATTCACTCTGAAGTTATATCAGTGGCCAGGAGGGGGGGCCCTGGGGCATCAGGGTGGGTCCGGCTGGTGGATATGTGAATATCCTGTACAGGAGGTGTTATAGCGAGGCCTGGATGTCCACACAAATTCATCAAAATACATGTACACACTCATCTATATACACGCACACACACACTCATCTACACACATGCACATTCATCTGAACACAAACGCACACACTGATCTATACAAACACACTCATCTGAACACACTGATCTATACAAACACACACTCATCTGTACACACTGATCTATACAAACACACACTCATCTTTACACACACGCATACACTGATCTATACACACACACTCATCTGTACACACACACATACACTGATCTATACACACACACTCATCTGTACAAACGCACACACTGATCTATACATGTACTTTCAAGAGGACCTGTCATGCCGGCTGCCGGGGCAGAGCCCGTCCGACCCCCCGGTGGAGCCCCGTGTACTTTATCTTTTCAGGAAGTCCAACTCCTGGTCCCGGGGCGGAGAAATCACCACCCGAAACTGTGCGTGCGCTATATGGAAATCAAGAGAGAGGAGTCTGACATCCATAGAAAATGTCCGCTCCAGTCATTATAAATCTGTCCCTATAATACAGGCTCCATTCTCTGCCCGACCTTAGGTCTACACTACACACACACACACACTCATCTATACACACACACACACATCTATACACACACACACACATCTATACACACACACACTCATCTATACACACACACACACACATCTATACACACACACACACACACTCATCTATACACACACACACACATCTATACACACACACACACACACATCTATACACACACACACTCATCTATACACACACACACACACATCTATACACACACACACACACACATCTATACACACACACACACACACACACATCTATACACACACACACACATCTATATATACACACACACACTCACTCATCTACACTCACCAGCCACTTTATTAGGTACACCTGTCCAACTGCAGGTTACCACTTAATTTCTAATCAGCCAATCACATGGTGGCAACTCACACACACACACACACGCTCATCTATACACACACACACACACACACTCATCTATATATACACACACACACACGCTCATCTATACACACACACGCTCATCTATATACACACACACTCACTCATCTATATATACACACACACACATCTATATACACACACACACACACACATCTATACACACACACACACACACACACGCTTATCTATATACACACACACACACTTATCTATATACACACACACTCACTCACTCATCTATATACACACACACACACATCTATACACACACACACTCACTCATCTATACACACACACACATCTATATACACACACACTCACTCACTCACTCATCTATATACACACACACACACATCTATACACACACACACACATCTATATACACACACACTCACTCATCTATATATACACACACACGCGCATCTATATACACACACACACACATCTATATACACACACACACACACACATCTATATACACACATCTATACACACACACACACACACACACATCTATATACACACACACACATCTATATACACACACACACATCTATACACACACTCACTCACTCATCTATATACACACACACACACATCTATATACACACACACACACATCTATACACACACACACACACACACATCTATATACACACACACTCATCTATATACACACACACACACATCTATACACACACACACTCACTCATCTATATACACACACACTCACTCACTCATCTATATACACACACACTCACTCATCTATATACACACACACACACACACACTCATCCTCTGTGCTACACATGTAATGACAAGGTCTCGGACATTCCGCCTGTCACATTTATGACATCCAATAAGTACAGGGAGGAGCCATTAGTTTCCCCCCTCAGTAAGACAAAGGCTGCGGCTTGTACATGCAGAGACAGCGAGCAGTAATGCAGAGACGCTGGCACTGAGCGGACAGAGACAGACGGATCTGGGAACAATGTAATGCTTTCAAAGTGCACTGAACCTGCGCCAAGTCTCTCTAATATATGATCTACACAACAGAGCGATGACTAGGCCTCATATTATTATACTCAGCCCCGACTCGCCTGCCAGGAAGGAGACGGCCAGACAAAACTAAATACTTAAAGAAAATTAAAAACAGGGGGTATGTCGGCGTGAGATGGACGTCAGCTAAACAATACAGCAGGGCCGTCCAAACCCCGGACCTACAAGCTGAATGTGAGGTGCAACGCCGGAGCCGATCCCTACAGATCCCTGCATCCACTACACAGATCCCTACAGATCCCTGCATCCACTACACAGATCCCTACAGATCCCTGCATCCACTACACAGATCCCTACAGATCCCTGCATCCACTACACAGATCCCTACAGATCCCTGCATCCACTACACAGATCCCTACAGATCCCTGCATCCACTACACAGATCCCTACATCCACTACACAGATCCCTACAGATCCCTGCATCCACTACACAGATCCCTACAGATTACTGCATCCACTACACAGATCCCTACAGATTACTGCATCCACTACACAGATCCCTACAGATTACTGCATCCACTACACAGATCCCTACAGATTACTGCATCCACTACACAGATCCCTACAGATCCCTGCATCCACTACACAGATCCCTACAACCACTACACAGATCCCTACAGATCCCTGCATCCACTACACAGATCCCTACAGATCCCTGCATCCACTACACAGATCCCTACAGATCCCTGCATCCACTACACAGATCCCTACAGATCCCTGCATCCACTACACAGATCCCTACAGATCCCTGCATCCACTACACAGATCCCTACAGATCCCTGCATCCACTACACAGATCCCTACAGATCCTTGCATCCACTACACAGATCCCTACATCCACTACACAGATCCCTACAGATCCCTGCATCCACTACACAGATCCCTACAGATCCTTGCATCCACTACACAGATCCCTACAGATCCCTGCATCCACTACACAGATCCCTACAGATCCCTGCATCCACTACACAGATCCCTACAGATCCCTGCATCCACTACACGCAGACACTCACTCATGCTGGGCGCACGGTTTCATTTACGAAATCCCCTTTGTATCTGTCTCCCTACAGGTCCGGGTGCGTTGGCAGAGGATATAACGTTCGGCTTATCCTCGGCCTCCAGGTTTGTGAAGACAATTCAAAAACTATAAAACAATAGTGATATCTGTCAAATATCACATTTCAGAGGCGCACGAGAGGGAGCAAAGGTGAAATGTAAGATTGTGTACACAGATTTACACGCCGCTCAGAGTGTGCCCGTCAGAGCCTGCCCGTCAGAGCCTGCCGCTGAGAGTGTGCCCGCCAGAGCCTGCCAGTCAGAGCCTGCCCGTCAGGGCATGCCCGTTATAGCCTGCCCGTCATAGCCTGCCCGTCAGAGTGTGACCGCCAGAGTGTGACCGCCAGAGCCTGCCCGTCAGAGCCTGCCCGTCAGAGCCTGCCGCTGAGAGTGTGCCCGTCAGAGCCTGCCCGTCAGAGTGTGCCCGTCAGAGCGTGCCCGTCAGAGCCTGCCCGTTATAGCCTGCCCGTTATAGCCTGCCCGTCATAGCCTGCCCGTCAGAGTGTGCGGACAGCCCCCTGGGCCACAGGCGTCGGTGGTTGTCATTAGAGTGCTGGACCTGCCACGTCAAGAGAGGGAGAGTAGGGGTCCGCTATCTCTGCACTGGGCTCAGACTGGATGAACAGGAAGATGTAATAATAATGTGCTGTAACCTCAGCAAGTCCTGAATCCATTGGACACGACGCGGCGCGCTTCTCACCAGAAGAAGAACAACGTCTCTGAAGCCCCTTATATAAATATGTCTCAGTAGGAAAAGGAACTTCCCAAAGCAGTAAGAACATATCCAGAATCATGTTGGTAAGAAGAGATGGTTTGTTGGCTGTACAGAACAACGCACGTGATCTATGTCCCACTGAGGTTGGTGGTTGTCGGCCAGCGTTCCATCGCCCCCGGTCCAGGGATTATTCGGATACTGGGGTTGGGAAGGAATCCTTCTCCCTGTAATGGGGTGATTGGCATTTTTCTCATGAGGGTTTGTTCCTTTCTCTGGATCAACACAGTCAAGTTTCTGATGAACTGGATGGACAGAACCTTATAAACTCTTACCATGTGGTATATGACGATACCCAGAAGGCCCTGCTCTCACTAGGATTAGGCACATTCCACACCTAAATCCTGACAATCCTCTGACGCTCCCCGGCATGTTCCTGTGCAGAATCTGCATGGAGATGTCATGGATTAGCCCGACTGTCAATGGAGATAATCTGTTAGTGGATCTGAGGCCATTTTGGTGGACAAATATCTCAGCTTTGTGCTCAAATTGTTACTGCGGATTAGTTGAGAAGTGCGAAATCGATTTACCATAGAAAAACATAGAACATGTGAGACCCCCCCCCCGGGGAAGAAAAAAATGCGCGTTACCAGAAGATGCCAACAAAGACGCCTACATATCGGGAAGCAATTCTGTGGATATTTTATAGTCAGTGATTAAATACAAAAGCCTTGAGCTCGGGATCACAAGGACCCTTCTTACCTGCGTCTGCGTCATAGCCCGCTCCACACGCCGAGAACTTCCCTTCTCTAATTTGGTCCTTAGAATCAGCGCAGACGTCTGGATGGCCCAAAATTTGGGTTGCGAAAGCAAACACTGAAATCAGAGGAGAGAGTGAACATGTATGATAGAAAGGAATAAACGAGAAACGGTCCTGAAAACGATGCACGATAGGAGACGTAGACGGCAGCTTTTATACAGCACAAGGTGTTATGGAGATACAGACTATATGTTTTCCTGTAACACTTTTATTTTTATGGTAAATTAACTCTTTGCAGGAAGCAGTAAAGTTTTCACGGTTTGCGGTACATGCGGCTTAGATGATATTTTATTCCATTGTTTGGTAGCCAAGGTAACAGAACGGCAATTCTGCAATATTCTTTATTAAATGGCGTTCACCACGCAGGGTAAATCACATGATATTTAACATGGAACCTCCTGGCCCCAGAACCTTACAGCTGCCGGCGGCCATAGCTCTCCCACGCTGTTCCTGCCAGTCTGCGGCGGGGCGGCAACTCAAAAAAAATCCATCATTATAGTGGTACACTGGGCCGGAGGGCCTGGTGTACCCCTTTAATGCTGGCTCCGGGTATCTGGGCATAGGGGAGCTGTGCCAGCAGCTATGAGGTACTGACCACAGGTCACACTCCCTCATATATATTAATTTCTGGTAATATAATACGTGGAGCCTTAAAGAGGACCTGAAATTGGGGTGCTCCCTAATCTGGGCAATAGCAGCGAGCCTCAGTCACCCCCTGTGTACAGCCATCCTCTGCTCTATGATAGCTGCCATGAGGAGGTTACAAAAATAAAAAATGACCACAAGGTGCAGCCCCATCTGGAACCCGATTCATAGAAAGGACGAGAGCTGGAAAAGGTACAAAGACGGCAACTAAACTAATAAGGGGAATGGAGCATCTTAGTTATGAGGAGAGATTATTAGAATTACATTTATTAGTCTGGAGAAGAGACGTATAAGGGGACAAGGGGGCGCCGCCTCCGCCTGGAGAGAAAGGGGGCGCCGCCTCCGCCTGGAGAGAAAGGGGGCGCCGCCTCCGCCTGGAGAGACAAGGGGGCGCCGCCTCCGCCTGGAGAGACAAGGGGGCGCCGCCTCCGCCTGGAGAGACAAGGGGGCGCCGCCTCCGCCCGGAGAGACAAGGGGGCGCCGCCTCCTCTCTGACATATGACACTCTCTCTCTCTCTGACATATGACACTCTCTCTCTCTCTGACATATGACAATCTCTCTCTCTCTGACATATGACTCTCTCTCTCTCTCTCTGACATATGACACTCTCTCTCTCTGACATATGACTCTCTCTCTCTCTGACATATGACACTCTCTCTCTCTGACATATGACTCTCTCTCTCTCTCTCTGACATATGACACTCTCTCTCTCTGACATATGACACTCTCTCTCTCTCTCTCTCTCTCTCTGACATATGACTCTCTCTCTCTCTCTCTCTCTGACATATGACACTCTCTCTCTCTCTGACATATGACACTCTCTCTCTCTCTCTCTCTCTCTCTGACATATGACTCTCTCTCTCTCTCTCTCTCTCTGACATATGACACTCTCTCTCTCTCTGACATATGACACTCTCTCTCTCTCTCTGACATGTGCCGCTATGTGCATGACGTCTGTCAGTCTATATAGGACAGGGACGGGGAACCTGCGGCCCTCCAGCTGTTGCAAAACTACAACTCCCATCATGCCTGGAGAGCCACCAAAGCTTTATCTTATCTCACATGTCCAGGCATGATGGGAGTTGTAGTTCTGCACCAGCTGGAGAGCCGCAGGTTCTCTGTCCCTGTATAGATGGTGCTTGCAGATCTGTTCTGGGGTCCGGATGGCACATTATCTGCACGAGGTCCATCATCCGTCCTCCCCAGTCACAGTATATTGCAGTATATATGACCGTTCCCTGGGATTCCCATGCTGCCTGGTACTGAGGCGGCTGTACATATACAGTGGTCTTACAGGGACAATGCGGGGCCTCGGTGTGATGAGACAATGTGCTGTCCGTTATTTATTACACCGTCCGATCAGGACTCGGGTCACATCGCTCCGTCTCCTCCCACATCCTGACACATGTCAATAGAACAGCAGCGGCCACAACTCACGGACATTCACGGCCCGGCCTCTTCTTTCTATGAATGACTATGCATTGCCGCAGCTGAATAAGCGGCTGTATAGAGGATGCCCATCATCCGTCACATCCATCTTCCTCGTACAGTTACCGGGGTCTCTGGGGGTTCCAGAAATCTTACATAACACTCAGAAATGGAAAGAGTCAGGGGCCGATCCCCCAAACCTCCCTCTCACCCCATCGGGGTCACTGAATATAAATCTTCTCCACAAAAGACAGCGGCCTCTTCCCCAATAAGCTGCTATAACTGAGACATCGCTGTCCCCGTATCCCGTCACTATCCCAGTGATATTCCAGGCGTCATTCCACAGCGACCCATCTCATCCATAACAAGCGGGGGCTCAGTGGTTAGTACTGTAGCCTTGCAGCGTTGGGGTCCCACCAAGGGCAACATCTGCAAAGAGTTTGTATGTTCTCTCCATGTTTGTCTGGGTTTCCTCCGGGTACTCCGGTCTCCTCCCACATCCAAAAACATACAGATTGGGGAATTTAGATTGTGAGCCCTAATGGGACAGAGAGCAATAATTGGCAAAACTATGTGAAGTGCTGCGGAATCTGTGTGCGCTATACAAATAAAAGCATTAAAAATAAAAACCAACCTCCCCCCGTGACCCCAATGTATGGCCGCATTCTCCTAGCTAGTAACCCCCTGAGATGCTGATGTATGGCCGCATTCTCCTAGCTAGTAACCCCCTGAGATGCCGATGTATGGCCGCATTCTCCTAGCTAGTAACCCCTGAGACGCCGATGTATGGCCGCATTCTCCTAGCTAGTAACCCCCTGAGATGCCGATGTATGGCCGCATTCTCCTAGCTAGTAACCCCCTGAGACCCCGATGTATGGCCGCATTCTCCTAGCTAGTAACCCCTGAGACGCCGATGTATGGCCGCATTCTCCTAGCTAGTAACCCCCTGAGACGCCAATGTATGGCCGCATTCTCCTAGCTAGTAACCCCCTGAGATGCTGATGTATGGCCGCATTCTCCTAGCTAGTAACCCCCTGAGATGCCGATGTATAGCCGCATTCTCCTAGCTAGTAACCCCCCGTGACCCCGATGTATGGCCGCATTCTCCTAGCTAGTAACCCCTGAGATGCTGATGTATGGCCGCATTCTCCTAGCTAGTAACCCCTGAGATGCTGATGTATGGCCGCATTCTCCTAGCTAGTAACCCCCTGAGACGCTGATGTATGGCCGCATTGTCCTAGTTAGTAACCCCCTAAGACACTGATGTATGGCCGCATTCTCCTAGCTAGTAACCCCCTGAGATGCCGATGTATGGCCGCATTCTCCTAGCTAGTAACCCCCTGAGATGCCGATGTATGGCCGCATTCTCCTAGCTAGTAACCCCCTGTGACGCTGATGTATGGCCGCATTGTCCTAGCTAGTAACCCCCTGAGATGCCGATGTATGGCCGCATTCTCCTAGCTAGTAACCCCCTGAGACGCTGATGTATGGCCGCATTGTCCTAGCTAGTAACCCCCTGAGACACCGATGTATGGCCGCATTCTCCTAGCTAGTAACCCCCTGAGATGCCGATGTATGGCCGCATTCTCCTAGCTAGTAACCCCCTGAGATGACGATGTATGGCCGCATTCTCCTAGCTAGTAACCCCCTGAGACGCCGATGTATGGCCGCATTCTCCTAGCTAGTAACCCCCTGAGATGCCGATGTATGGCCGCATTCTCCTAGATAGTAACCCCCTGAGACGCCGATGTATGGCCGCATTCTCCTAGCTAGTAACCCCTGAGATGCCGATGTATGGCCGCATTCTCCTAGCTAGTAACCCCCTGAGACGCCGATGTATGGCCGCATTCTCCTAGCTAGTAACCCCCTAAGACACTGATGTATGGCCGCATTCTCCTAGCTAGTAACCCCCTGAGATGCTGATGTATGGCCGCATTCTCCTAGCTAGTAACCCCCTAAGACACTGATGTATGGCCGCATTCTCCTAGCTAGTAACCCCCTGAGATGCTGATGTATGGCCGCATTCTCCTAGCTAGTAACCCCCTAAGACACTGATGTATGGCCGCATTCTCCTAGCTAGTAACCCCCTGAGATGCCGATGTATGGCCGCATTCTCCTAGATAGTAACCCCCTGAGACGCCGATGTATGGCCGCATTCTCCTAGCTAGTAACCCCCTAAGACACTGATGTATGGCCGCATTCTCCTAGCTAGTAACCCCCTTAGATGCAGATGTATGGCCGCATTGTCCTAGCTAGTAACCCCCTGAGATGCCGATGTATGGCCGCATTCTCCTAGTTAGTAACCCCCTGAGATGCCGATGTATGGCCGCATTCTCCTAGCTAGTAACCCCCTGAGACCCCGATGTATGGCTGCATTCTCCTAGCTAGTAACCCCCTGAGACCCCGATGTATGGCCGCATTCTCCTAGCTAGTAACCCCCTGAGACCCCGATGTATGGCCGCATTCTCCTAGCTAGTAACCCCCTGAGACCCCGATGTATGGCCGCATTCTCCTAGCTAGTAACCCCCTGAGATGCCGATGTATGGCCGCATTGTCCTAGTTAGTAACCCCCTGAGACGCCGATGTATGGCCGCATTCTCCTAGCTAGTAACCCCCTGAGATGCCGATGTATGGCCGCATTCTCCTAGCTAGTAACCCCTGAGACGCTGATGTATGGCCGCATTCTCCTAGCTAGTAACCCCCGGAGATGCCGATGTATGGCCGCATTGTCCTAGCTAGTAACCCCCTGAGATGCCGATGTATGGCCGCATTCTCCTAGCTAGTAACCCCCTGAGATGCCGATGTATGGCCGCATTCTCCTAGCTAGTAACCCCCTGAGATGCCGATGTATGGCCGCATTCTCCTAGCTAGTAACCCCCTGAGATGCCGATGTATGGCCGCATTCTCCTAGCTAGTAACCCCCTGAGATGCCGATGTATGGCCGCATTCTCCTAGCTAGTAACCCCCTGAGACCCCGATGTATGGCCGCATTCTCCTAGCTAGTAACCCCCTGAGATGCCGATGTATGGCCGCATTCTCCTAGCTAGTAACCCCCTGAGATGCCGATGTATGGCCGCATTCTCCTAGCTAGTAACCCCCTGAGATGCCGATGTATGGCCGCATTCTCCTAGCTAGTAACCCCCTGAGATGCCGATGTATGGCCGCATTCTCCTAGCTAGTAACCCCCTGAGACGCCGATGTATGGCCGCATAGTACTTCAACCCCATTGTGACTGTCCCCCATGTTTATGGCCTCGGATGTTGGGGGGCACATCCAGTGCGCAGTGTAATGTGCGGAGTGTCGTCATATAAATGTGAGAGCGGACTCAGACCACCCATATAGTTCTATATACTGCTGTTCAGTCAATGATGGAGAAGAGCGAACTTGCTGAACACTCAGGTTGGCACAAACCAGATGATTGGCATCTATTGAATCCCTCTGCCCGGAGAAGGTGGATGCCGCTCCCTGTATACACCATTGTGTCTGTTATATATACACCACACGTGCTCCCGTATAATGCGGTCCCTGTATACACCATTGTGTCTGTTATATATACACCACACGTGCTCCCGTATAATGCGGTCCCTGTATACACCATTGTGTCTGTTATATATACACCACACGTGCTCCTGTATAATGCGGTCCCTGTATACACCATTGTGTCTGTTATATATACACCACACGTGCTCCTGTATACACCATTGTGTCTGTTATATACACCACACGTGCTCCCGTATAATGCACTCCCTGTATATACCACTGTATACACCATTCTGTCTGTTATATATACGCCACACGTGCTCCCGTATAATGCGGTCCCTGTATATACCACTGTATACACCATTGTGTCTGTTATATATACACCACACAAGCTCCCGTATAATGTGGTCCCTGTATATACCACTGTATACACCATTGTGTCTGTTATATATACACCACACAAGCTCCCGTATAATGCGGTCCCTGTATATACCACTGTATACACCATTGTGTCTGTTATATATACACCACACAAGCTCCCGTATAATGCGGTCCCTGTATACACCATTGTGTCTGTTATATATACACCACACAAGCTCCCGTATAATGCGGTCCCTGTATATACCACTGTATACACCATTGTGTCTGTTATATATACACCACACAAGCTCCCGTATAATGCGGTCCCTGTATACACCACTGTATACACCATTGTGTCTGTTATATATACACCACACGTGCTCCCGTATAATGCGGTCCCTGTATACACCATTGTGTCTGTTATATATACACCACACGTGCTCCCGTATAATGCGGTCCCTGTATATACCACTGTATACACCATTCTGTCTGTTATATATACACCACACGTGCTCCTGTATAATGCGGTCCCTGTATATACCACTGTATACACCATTGTGTCTGTTATATATACACCACACGTGCTCCCGTATAATGCGGTCCCTGTATATACCACTGTATACACCATTGTGTCTGTTATATATACACCACACATGCTCCCGTATAATGCGGTCCCTGTATATACCACTGTATACACCATTGTGTCTGTTATATATACACCACACGTGCTCCCGTATAATGCGGTCCCTGTATATACCACTGTATACACCATTCTGTCTGTTATATATACGCCACACGTGCTCCCGTATAATGCACTCCCTGTATATACCACTGTATACACCATTCTGTCTGTTATATATACACCACACAAGCTCCCGTATAATGCGGTCCCTGTATACACCACTGTATACACCATTGTGTCTGTTATATATACACCACACAAGCTCCCGTATAATGCACTCCCTGTATATACCACTGTATACACCATTCTGTCTGTTATATATACACCACACAAGCTCCCGTATAATGCACTCCCTGTATATACCACTGTATACACCATTGTGTCTGTTATATATACACCACACAAGCTCCCGTATAATGCGGTCCCTGTATACACCACTGTATACACCATTCTGTCTGTTATATATACACCACACGTGCTCCCGTATAATGCGGTCCCTGTATATACCACTGTATACACCATTTTGTCTGTTATATATACACCACACGTGCTCCCGTATAATGCGGTCCCTGTATACACCACTGTATACACCATTGTGTCTGTTATATATACACCACACAAGCTCCCGTATAATGCACTCCCTGTATATACCACTGTATACACCATTCTGTCTGTTATATATACACCACACGTGCTCCCGTATAATGCACTCCCTGTATATACCACTGTATACACCATTCTGTCTGTTATATATACACCACACGTGCTCCCGTATAATGCACTCCCTGTATATACCACTGTATACACCATTGTGTCTGTTATATATACACCACACGTGCTCCCGTATAATGCGGTCCCTGTATATACCACTGTATACACCATTTTGTCTGTTATATATACACCACACGTGCTCCCGTATAATGCGGTCCCTGTATACACCACTGTATACACCATTGTGTCTGTTATATATACACCACACAAGCTCCCGTATAATGCGGTCCCTGTATACACCACTGTATACACCATTCTGTCTGTTATATATACACCACACAAGCTCCCGTATAATGCACTCCCTGTATATACCACTGTATACACCATTCTGTCTGTTATATATACACCACACAAGCTCCCGTATAATGCGGTCCCTGTATACACCACTGTATACACCATTGTGTCTGTTATATATACACCACACAAGCTCCCGTATAATGCGGTCCCTGTATATACCACTGTATACACCATTCTGTCTGTTATATATACACCACACAAGCTCCCGTATAATGCGGTCCCTGTATATACCACTGTATACACCATTGTGTCTGTTATATATACACCACACAAGCTCCCGTATAATGCGGTCCCTGTATACACCACTGTATACACCATTCTGTCTGTTATATATACACCACACAAGCTCCCGTATAATGAGGGTCCCTGTATATACCACTGTATACACCATTCTGTCTGTTATATATACACCACACAAGCTCCCGTATAATGCGGTCCCTGTATATACCACTGTATACACCATTCTGTCTGTTATATATACACCACACAAGCTCCCGTATAATGCGGTCCCTGTATACACCATTGTGTCTGTTATATATACACCACACAAGCTCCCGTATAATGCGGTCCCTGTATATACCACTGTATACACCATTGTGTCTGTTATATATACACCACACAAGCTCCCGTATAATGCGGTCCCTGTATATACCACTGTATACACCATTGTGTCTGTTATATATACGCCACACGTGCTCCCGTATAATGCGGTCCCTGTATACACCATTGTGTCTGTTATATATACACCACACAAGCTCCCGTATAATGCGGTCCCTGTATATACCACTGTATACACCATTGTGTCTGTTATATATACACCACACAAGCTCCCGTATAATGCGGTCCCTGTATATACCACTGTATACACCATTTTGTCTGTTATATATACACCACACAAGCTCCCATGGACTCTCTGCAGCCCCCGAGGTTCCGCTGATGATTTCCTCGCTCGCAGCATCTATACAGATTGTTCCGGAGTGCGTGAATACAGCAGATTCCCCGGTTTACCCCGGACAATGTCCATTACCCAGCACCGGCCCCGTCCTAGTACGTTAATTGTTTTTCTCCCCTCGGTATCAAAGACTGAATTTATAAGAATAACAAAAGGTTAGAAGTGTCCTTTGTTCTGGCTCTGAGGTTGGACGTGCCGCACACATCCATAGACCGCGCCAACGCTCAGTAATTGCATTCTGGCTTCGGGAGACGCTATCTGCCACAAACAGAGATTGTTAAACAAATTGAGGTTACAAAACAAAGTCAAAGCAAGAAAGATCCATTTCATTGATACAAAGCGGAACAGTCCAGAGGTCGTGATACACAACAGCAGATGCAAAACCCGACCCAACCAACTCAAAAGGGGGGCGCTGTTTTCTAATCCAGTACAATCCATGTCAGGAACTGTCCAGAGCAGCAGCAAATCCCCATAGAAAACCTCTCCTGCTCTGGACAGTTCCTGACATGGACAGAGGTGGCAGCAGAGAGCGCTGTGTCAGACTGGAGAGAATATACCACTTCCTGCAGGACATACAGCAGCTGATAAGTACTGGAAGACTGGAGATTTTTAAACAGAAGTAATTACAAAGCTATATAACTTTATGGCAACAGTTGATTTCAAGGTAAAAACCATTTTGATGAACTATCCCTTTAACAGCAATGAGACAATATGGTAACACATCTATATCCGTATCCTCCCAGAGCGGCTCTGTAACCTCTTCAGTGATGCATGACAGCAGCTACACCAGGAACAATGCACTTCATTACGTGTTACACAGCCTGTCCAAGGCCTCCTGGATATCCGCGGTGCAGCCATTTATATCTCTGTTACTGTTTATAGAGCACAGCAAACCGACTTCCCATCGTCCCTTTATAACATTAGGAGGCGCCGTAAAAAAGTGACGCTACAAGACGGACCGGTCGGGTTCACACATGTTTATAAACACGAGGCCCAAGTGCTGAGTGACCTTCAAACATACAAGATGAAAAGGCCGTATGTAACATCCAGCCCGGGGGGCGCTGCTGCCTCCTAACACAGGGAAATCAGTCTACAGCGCCCCCTGGTGGTTACAGCGCTGACTCCCAGGCACAGGAGACCCCCAGTACTGCACACGACACAGTCCGATTTTATTTCAGGAATACAGATATTACACGGCGGCTTTCAATTTTTACATGAATTAAACTTCATTTTGTCTTTATGCCTATTTGTAATCAATAACCAATAATCCATGTACAAAGTCCAAGAAAACCAGCCATGCATTTATTCTACTGAAGACTGCAGCCAAACCGATTTACTGCCAAGGAGCTACAGTGCGGTCACACACACACACATCCCTTACACACACACACACACACACACACACACACACCACCACATTATAGTGGGCCTGTTAGAAGTCAATGCCTAAACTAGAGACGATACACAACAGGGCTCACTTTCCTGAATCCATTGATAACACTCTCATTGTAATACAGTGCTCCAGCACCAAGCTATAAGAATGCAAATTAGAGGATAAAGCCCATGGGGTGTTCCCTTAGGCTGCAGAAGCTCAGCAGAGTTCAGCCCTTTCACTGTAAATCAATTACTCAACGTTATAGTACAGGCTTATAACAATCTGTGAGAGTCCACTGGTGTGTGTGTGTGTGGGGGGGGGGGGTGTTACTATACAGTAAAGGGGCAGAAATGTGCTGAGCTTTAACAACCCAGGGGAGCACCCCATGGGCTTTATCCCAGAATTTTCATATTACTTCTAATGCTTATATACAGTGCCAGAGCAATGGATTGCAGTAAGAGTGACATCTATGGATTCAGGGTAAGAAGCCCTATTATTGCTGCATTTTGGCATTAAAAGGGGGACTATGGCCAGGTTAGACAAATCTAACCTGCTGGTATGTCCCTATTGTGCACGGGGCAATGAGGATGAAGTTATGCCTCTTACCTTCATCCTCAGTGCCGTTTATGTGCAGTTTTAATGTAATGCTGTGTCTGGTAAGACTATTTGGAGCACTGCTCTGCCCCCAGAGCAACGATCCGTCCCGCCACCAGAGCATCAAACCAGCCCACCCCCCGAGCACCAAACCGCTCCTGATCTGTATATAATATACTATGTATAATGGTACCTGTGCCGGGACTGGAACCCTTCCTGATCTGTATATAATATACTATGTATAATGGTACCTGTGCCGGGACTGGAACCCTTCCTGATCTGTATATAATATAAAATGCTGCATGTGCCGGGACTGGAACCGTTCCTGATCTGTATATAATATACTATGTATAATGCTGCATGTGCCGGGACTGGAACCATTCCTGATCTGTATATAATATACTATGTATAATAGTACCTGTGCCGGGACTGGAACCCTTCCTGATCTGTATATAATATACTATGTATAATGGTACCTGTGCCGGGACTGGAACCCTTCCTGATCTGTATATAATATACTATGTATAATGCTGCATGTGCCGGGACTGGAACCCTTCCTGATCTGTATATAATATACTATGTATAATGGTACCTGTGCCGGGACTGGAACCCTTCCTGATCTGTATATAATATACTATGTATAATGCTGCATGTGCCGGGACTGGAACCCTTCCTGATCTGTATATAATATACTATGTATAATGGTACCTGTGCCGGGACTGGAACCCTTCCTGATCTGTATATAATATACTATGTATAATGCTGCATGTGCTGAGACTGGAACCCTTCCTGATCTGTATATAATATACTATGTATAATGCTGCATGTGCCGGGACTGGAACCCTTCCTGATCTGTATATAATATACTATGTATAATGCTGCATGTGCCGGGACTGGAACCCTTCCTGATCTGTATATAATATACTATGTATAATAGTACCTGTGCCGGGACTGGAACCCTTCCTGATCTGTATATAATATACTATGTATAATGCTGCATGTGCCGGGACTGGAACCCTTCCTGATCTGTATATAATATACTATGTATAATGGTACCTGTGCCGGGACTGGAACCCTTCCTGATCTGTATATAATATACTATGTATAATGCTGCATGTGCCGGGACTGGAACCCTTCCTGATCTGTATATAATATACTATGTATAATGCTGCATGTGCTGAGACTGGAACCCTTCCTGATCTGTATATAATATACTATGTATAATGCTGCATGTGCCGGGACTGGAACCCTTCCTGATTGGTATGTAATATACTATGTATAATGGTACCTGTGCCGGGACTGGAACCCTTCCTGATCTGTATATAATATACTATGTATAATGCCACAATTAGTTACCATAATATACAACCTCCACAACAGTCACACACTATAATCTACAATAACCAAAGACAAAACAAATAATCCTTCAGACATGCCGCAAGCTGGGAATCCGCGGATCTGTCGGGATGGTGAATGGGTGATTCACGTTGATTCCTACATCTTTAGCGCAGTCTGTGAAGGAGGTCGGCCAAGTCCAGGGTCGCACCTCTTGGCAGGGGCACACGTTACATCAATATACGGGACAGGATTTACAAGGAGAGTAGAAGTAAAGATTGTTTCTCTTCTACAGAAGGCGCTCGCTTTCATCTCCCATTATACAAGGAGCCGGAGATGGGAACCCATCTAACCCTTTCCAGCAGTGTATTCATGGAGATATAAAACAAGCTGGAAACATACGTGTACGTGTGCAGAGGCATCCAGGCTGTATAATGGAAGCCTTATATACACCGCCATGTGTACTGGTCATGTGACGGCTACGGGGAGCGTGGCAGAGGACGTCCACCGCTGGGGTTTACCCAATGATACTTTGTCATGCGTGTGGTAGATCTGTACAGGGCTCACTCCACTAACATTGGAAAAGAGGGAAGAATTAGATTTTGTAAAACACAGGAGGAGAAGGTGTTGAGCGAGGAGTCGAGAGATGTTGGAGTATTTCTGTAACCATTGGGTCACATTTTTATTCTTAGTAAAGAATCCTGGCACTCGCTAAGTAGGATAACTGCTATTTATTCGGTGATGCAAACCGTGACACGTTTCGGCCTTCATTGACTTCCTAGTTGGTAAAGGCCACTTGGCCGAAACACGTCCTTGTTTACTGTTGATGACACAAATCACCGAATATACAGCAGTTATCCTACCTAGCGAGTGGCGGGATTCTCTGGATCTTCTCACCACTGGGACCAGCGACAGCGGAGTGACGTCTCTCTACTATACTACATTTTGATTCTTGTCATACGGAAAACTCAACTCGGAGAACTCAGAGGCTTGTGGGCTCCAATGTGAACTATTAAACAGAGCCCCCAATCACTTATAGTACTGCACCCTCATATGGAGAAGTGAGACCGCGCCAGACTCCGGGGAGCGGGGGAAATTTACGGCTTATAAATAATTATTTAGAATGTATTTGGGTTATTTATGTCCAGGCATTACATCACTTATATTAAATATATCACGTTGCTGGATCTTACGCCAAAACCTTGCAACATACTGTTAATAAAAAGAACGTTAGGAGTTACCACTGATTTACACGGCCGTTATTACAGGGATGGAGCACGCTTTATTGTCTTTTATATGCTCCAACAATGAGATCATCCAATTTATTACACAAGTCAACTGAGGTTTACTGGACCACCAGAGAAACTAATTCCAGGGGGCCCATGCCTCTCCCGTGTACTTCAATGGCCTCCCACAGGTTATTATTGCACACCATGACCTGCCGTAAATAAAGCATACCATACATATTAAAATGGGGGAAAAAAATGAACAAAACAATGATTCTTTAGGTGAAATTAAGTGACAGTTTTAGAAAACATAAGACAGGACATCACATACAATTGTCCAGAATGATCTTTCTTTGACAGACCGTTCCCTGACAGATTGCCCATCCTTTCCCCAATATCAATGCGTTGCAGTCCGCTCAGCCAGTCAGCAGCTGTAGTGGAGTCCCACCTCGGTGGCCGACTGAGCGGACATCACACATCACAACTCGGGTCCCTACTCAGACCAGGAAGCGGGCGGGCATGGGAGCAGCAGGATGCGGCCACCAGTGCTGGAGCGGGGGAGATAAGAATATGTGATTTCTTTTATCCTCCCCCTATAGCTTTGCCCGGATTTGTCCTTTAAAGTAGGGACGTCTTTTGGAGAAACTTTATAGGCCCATTACTGTGCTTGGGCCTGGACCCACTGAGGACCTTGGAAACATTGGGGGAGTGTTATGAACATGGCCCCCCTGGTGTCCGCCAGCCGTGACCCCTTCTCGCCTGAAGGTGTAGATTTGTTGCACAAAAAGGATGGATTTACTAAGAGATATGCGCATCCTAAATCCGTCGTACTGGAGTACGAGTATATCAGCCTTTCTCTCCTAATAGAATCCTACTAGTAAGGTACAAGAGACAACAAGTCTAAGAACCAGGAAACATATCTGGGTGATAAGCGGGGGTGGATATGAGAACTTGTCGTTGTGACGTGAATCATTAAAGGGACTCCACTACCTGACGTGCATTATCTTACTGATCAAAGGAAAAACTGAGGGACGTTGCAATCTTGTAGCCTAAAGGAAAGGCAAAGGGGCATGTCCCACAGTATAAGGAGATTCTTTTATTTCAAGGTTCAAAGGGGCTTGTAAACGTCCACTGGTGACATGTCTTAAAGGGGATCTATCGTGAGGTTTATGCCGTCCTATCTTAGCATTTATAAGCTGGGACTACATTGCCAGCATGTGGTCTGTTCCCCTTGATATTTAGGAGCACCCATCCCCCCTGGAGCTGACGGACAGCTTTCTGACAATACTGTGGCTGAACGGTGTCAATTAGTGGCGAGCGAGCGGTCGGTCACTATGGCAGCTCATAAACATCAAGGACGACAGAGTGCGTTCATTCTTTATTCTCGGCAGAACTTACAAAACTACAACAGCAATAAAAAGCAAAACTAAAGACCCTCGAAGAGGACAGAATGAACCTGGCAACAGATTCCTTTAAACGAAATGTAAGACGACGGGTGGACGTGAATATTTACATTAAGAGAATGAAACATGAGCCATGAAAACACACACCAAAAAAAGAACCTGGTGCACGGGTTTTATTAACTGTTCGCGAAGCCTTAAAAAAGTAGTCGCTGACTTGAGGATTTATTCCTACCCGGCTGCCAGGTCTAATTGTAGAACCTAGTACGAGTACAAAGAGAATGCAGAATTCTGTACATCTCATCTTTATTGCAAGCGCTTGCGTAAACGTTTAGCCTCCCACAGAACGTCCTCCACATTTAATGGACTGTGAGATTGGATGAGCAGGCTCCCCGCACATTCTGACAGATAGCGGACTATTTAAACCTTCCCGTGTCAGCCAGAGGACAGCTGGGCTGCCCGGCATTATTTTAGACTCTGAAACTGGATAGGCTGAGCATGAAGTCAGCGAGTGGTCATCATTTATAGCCATCCCAGGAATCAAGATGCCACCACTTGTACTATTTCCATCCACTGTATAGAAACTGGCAGAAAAAACAAAAATGAGATGTAATGATGACAAGTATGAGTGGTCCAGGTGCTACCTGTATGGGGAACACCATTATCCCCAGACGTTCCTGTGGGAGTCTCTATAAGATGACATGAATTACCTTGTACCTGTTACACAGAGGTTATCCTAACACATAGCGTAGGAGGCCAACGGTGGTCTCAAGACCTGACAAAAAATTGATTGATTTTAATTATGAATCGTACACTATGAGGAAGAGAACAAAATGTCTTTGATCCATGAGGTGGCTAAGTAAGAGAGATGATCTCCAGGACGTGGTGTCCAACTTGTCCAGCATCTGATTACCAGTGCCGGAAGAAGTTGGATGCAGCATTATGGAGTCCTGGAAAACACAGATTCGGCCATAGGCTGGATTCACATTTTCCAAGATCCACTATGGCTGCATCCAACTTCTTCAGCCACCGGTAATCAAATACCGAATTCAAACTCCTGCATGTCGAATGACGATCATCTCTACTTAGTAGATTTTCCATCATTTAGATCAACATTAAAAGGGAAACTAAAAACAGGTTAGACGTCTAGAACCTTCTGTTATGTTCCCATAGCGCGCAAGGTGCTGAGAAAGAAGGTGATTTTCTTTTACCTTGATCCTCAGAATTGTTTTAGGGAAATCTTAAAGTGACTCTGTACCCACAATCTCTCCCCCCCAAACCGCTTGTACCGTCAGATAGCAGCTTATAATCCAAGATCTTCCTGGGGTCCGTTCGGCAGGTGATGCAGTTATTGTTCTAAAAACAACTTTATAACTTGCAGCCCTGTGTCATAATGGCGTGGCCTAGAGAGTCTGTGCCCTAGGCCTGCACCGCCCCTCTCCTCACCAATATAAGCGCCCCAGGCAGGATTTCTCCTAATCATCACTTGTGTAAACACTGCACATGTGTTGGATCAGTAAGGCCCCTGCGCAGTGTTCACACAAGTGAAGATGAGGAGAATTCCTGCCTCAGGTGTTCCTTATGGTAAAGACGGTGGGACGGAAGGACAGAAAGGTGTTGCAGGCCTAGGGCATACACACTCTAGGCCACGCTAACTTAACACAGGGCTGAAAGTATAAAAGTTGTTTTTTAGGACAAGAACTGCATCACCTGCCGAACAGACCCCAGGACAGAGCATGGATTATAAGCAGGTGGGGGCACAGATTGTGGGTACAGAGTCGCCTTATACTATCACAATCAGTGCACTGATCCGCCCTCTAAAAAAAAGTTTTTTCCTGATCTGAAAGTAATGTTTTTAAAGGAAAGTCCCAGCGCCTGAAATAGCTAACATGGCCCCCACATTGTGAATGTGTCCGCCCCTCACACACACGGAGGACACATTCTCTCCCTGCATTCCCTCTCTCAGGACCGGTGAAGCCCCAGAGGATATGTCAATAAATAAGGCATAACGTACAGATACACCGCCACTTTCTGGGACCTAAGAAGCCCGATATATGTGATTACGGCATCTTACATCATAACCTTCAAACTTTAATGTAAAAATATTCCATGTTCCGTTTCTTCAAGGAAAATCTCGTTTCTCAGAACTATCTCCACATTCCTTAGACAGAATATTATCTTTATTTCCAAAATGATAACATTGCCGGCATTTCAATGAAATCTGATCAATTACAATAGCAAATTACAAATCTCCATTAATTCACTAGTTTATTGCACTAAAAATACTTTTTTCTTCACAATATTGCTTCAAAATAGTTTTGTTTTACTTTTTTTTAACTTGACTTGCACTTAGAAAATAACCAAAAAGACAATGTAATTGGATTTACATCATGAGAACAATTTAGTCGTCATCCATGTCACAACAAGAGTCTAGAGAGAATCTGGGAGAATCTGGTAATTGTCGGCAGATGTCAGATGAATGTATGACAACCATCTAACCAGCCTGCAGATCTGGCAATCTCCGTGTAGGCTGAGAAGATGCCTGCTCACACACGCACAGCGTCACACCGGATCACACAGCATGAAACAACACACTATTCTTTTTTTTTATTGGTGTCAAATATTCACAAAGTGACGGCCATGGAGGCTGAACGGTTATATTTACCCCTCATGTTAGAGAATAAAAAAAAAAAACACACAACACAATAACAACGGCTAAACTATTCTGGACCAGTTTATGGCTATGTTCACATGAGGTTCAAAAAACAGAAAAGACTGCGGTTATTGCTGTTATTTAACTGACTTTAATGCAAGTCCATGGAATGACTGATACAGCGTAATAAATAAGGGACGTTATCTGCATGGACGTCAGAATAATGATCATGACAATTATCTTCGGACGTCTTTTGCAAAAAACAGACGTTATTTTTTAGTACTTTGCATACAGTTTTTCTTTTTTCACCGCTTTTATTCCATTCTATTAAATTCAATGGACTTTTCAATTAAAGATAAAGGACGATCAGTCCACCTGATCCAGAATAATGGACCGACAGGCGACACTGCACTGACCGGCCGCCAAACAGCCAAATGGTCACATTCACATTAATGGGGTGGTGTGATTCTTCTAAATACAGCTCAAAATGTGCTAATGTAGCACTCACATAACCTGCCTGTTCCCTGTGACCCCTATTACGCTACCCAAATCCTGGACACCCTTTACTTTCCGACTCTCAACTAGACCCAGGGGCCAACTGTTAATTTTAAATAAGAGCCCATATACCTCCACTGACTCATAGTGATGCTGGATGTCCGTCCCTAAGGCGCATTTCGCATGATGCTTCCTCAGGGGGTGCATTACTGACTGCCATTTGTGCAGATATAATCTCACCATTGGGGCAAATATCTTACAGGGCACAAATACAGTGGTCTAGGACACTAAGGCAGAGTTTCATATATTATGCATTATTATATATTATGCATACTGACCATCTTAGAGAAGATTACTCCTCTAGAACGCCAGAATACAACTTTGGTCTCACAGAGGTTACACTGTGTATTTTGTATATTTGAGAGAAAGCGGCCATCTTTTTCTAATTCTCGACAACCAATTTGGTTGGAAAACCATGTAAAATCTGCAGCCAAATCCATATGAGCCATCAGATTCCACATCACCATGTTACCAGCTTTATTATTACTATCAGTAAGGACGCATGCACATGAAGTCCCTGGAATACTGACTACTGGTCCATTTACACCAAGGAGAGCGATAATCGTTCAAAAATTAGTGATAACAGCCGAAACATGATTATCTCCTGTATAAATGTAGCCGCCGAAAAAACGATGAGCGATAAATCATTACTCATGGTCTTTCAACTTATCCTAAAATCGTTGCTGGTCATTCACTAATATTCCGCAGATCTCAACAGTCGTTCCAAGCAGGAAAGATCAGGATAACAATCTCCCAATATATAATATCGAAATAAGATTTTTTTACATAATTTATATTTTCATCTTAAAATTGATCGCTTAAAGGGTTAAATCATTACTTCATACTCGCTAAACAATCGATTGATTTATCTGTAAGTGTAACAGGACTTTTAGTCCCGGTCATCTGCGCTCACAGAGAAAGCAGTCATTTAATTCATGGATGAGCCGTCACACCCTGTAATGTCCGGGACTTCCTGCCTTCATCTCTCTTTTTTAACCAGCACAAGTCTAAAAAGCTTCAACAGACTGGACCTGGATACAGTAAGTATTGCTGGTATATAGCAGTCAGGAGACTGGACCTGGATAAGGTAAGTATAGATGTTATATAGCAGTGAGGAGACTGGACCTGGATACAGTAAGTATAGCTGTTATATAGCAGTCAGGAGACTGGACCTGGATACAGTAAGTATAGCTGTTATATAGCAGTCAGGAGACTGGACCTGGATACAGTAAGTATAGCTGTTATATAGCTGCCTTCAGGAGACTGGACCTGGATACAGTAAGTATAGCTGTTATATACCTGCCTTCAGGAGACTGGACCTGGATACAGTAAGTATAGCTGTTATATAGCAGCCTTCAGGAGACTGGACCTGGATACAGTAAGTATAACTATTATATAGCTGCCTTCAGGAGACTGGACCTGGATACAGTAAGTATAACTATTATATAGCTGCCTTCAGGAGACTGGACCTGGATACAGTAAGTATAACTATTATATAGCTGCCTTCAGGAGACTGGACCTGGATACAGTAAGTATAGCTGTTATATAGCTGCCTTCAGGAGACTGGACCTGGATACAGTAAGTATAGCTGTTATATAGGAGACTGGACCTGGATACAGTAAGTATAGCTGTTATATAGCAGTCAGGAGACTGGACCTGGATACAGTAAGTATAGCTGTTATATAGCTGCCTTCAGGAGACTGGACCTGGATACAGTAAGTATAGCTGTTATATAGCAGTCAGGAGACTGGACCTGGATACAGTAAGTATAGCTGTTATATAGCAGCCTTCAGGAGACTGGACCTGTATACAGTAAGTATAGCTGGTATATAGCTGCCTTCAGGAGACTGGACCTGGATATAGTAAGTATAGCTGGTATATAGCAGCCTTCAGGAGACTGGACCTGGATACAGTAAGTATAGCTGTTATATAGCATCCTGGGTACAGTAAGTATAGCTGGTATATAGCATGATAACTTAAAAAAATAATTTAACCAGAGCTGTGATTGGTTGCTATGAGCGGTTTGCACCAGTTCCTGTTCTACACACTTTGATAGCCTGAACCTCGGCTTTAGCTTACATCATTTTTCATTAGAATAAAATGGGAACAATGACTAATCAGCATTAATCTAACTAAACAAACCTTTAAGTGAAACATGAAAGACGCACCTGTACTAGAGGAAAAAGTACACACTGGTAACAATGAGGGGAAATTAAAATGACTGTAATTTGGGAAAGATTTGGCTGACCTGTCGGGAAACGGTGCAGATAGGTGTACTGATACAGGCAGAACACCAGAGCCAAAAGGCAGGAGGCCGACGATAAAACAATACGAGGGATTTTTACAATGATTCATTCGGTTTCCTGCCTGTATGGCTCGGAACAAATTGGGCCTCATCACATCACTAAAGAGACTGAGCTACTGTAAGGACTGCCGGAGAGCCAGGATCAATATTCCGGTGCCCAACGGCCTCTGGACGCCCAGGAAAGCCAACACCCTGGAACAAAGATATTTTCTGCATTTCCTGTGCATTCAAGAATGATGGAAGAAAATTGGCCAAGTTCTCTATAAATGCCCAAATGGAAACAGGATAGTACAATGGAAAGTGTATAGTACAAAATGTGTGACAAACGTATAAAAACTGCCTGAAAGGACATGTTCTATATGGAAGGTTAAACGTAAGCTACAGCGAGTGAGAACAATAATAATATCAGTGACACAGCAACAGGGGAAGCGCACAGTGTGCACCTATACACCTGCAGAGAGGCCATATACACCTACGCAGAGAGGCCATATACACCTACGCAGAGAGGCCCTATACACCTACGCAGAGAGGCCCTATACACCTGCAGAGAGGCCATATACACCTGCAGAGAGGCCCTATACACCTACGCAGAGAGGCCCTATACACCTACGCAGAGAGGCCCTATACACCTGCAGAGAGGCCCTATACACCTACGCAGAGAGGCCCTATACACCTACGCAGAGAGGCCCTATACACCTGCAGAGAGGCCATATACACCTGCAGAGAGGCCCTATACACCTACGCAGAGAGGCCCTATACACCTACGCAGAGAGGCCCTATACACCTGCAGAGAGGCCCTATACACCTACGCAGAGAGGCCCTATACACCTGCAGAGAGGCCCTATACACCTGCAGAGAGGCCCTATACACCTGCAGAGAGGCCCTATACACCTGCAGAGAGGCCCTATACACCTGCAGAGAGGCCCTATACACCTGCAGAGAGGCCCTATACACCTGCAGAGAGGCCCTATACACCTGCAGAGAGGCCCTATACACCTGCAGAGAGGCCATATACACCTGCAGAGAGGCCATATACAGCTACACAGAGGCCCTAAAAGTGACAGCAAGCGCTGTGCCAAATAAGGTCCACTTACTGATATGAAGTACCGCACTATACTGTATACACTTACTGATATGAAGTACCGCACTATACTGTATACACTTACTGATATGAAGTACCATATTATACTGTATACACTTACTGATATGAAGTACCGCATCATACTGTATACACTTACTGATATGAAGTACCGCACTATACTGTATACACTTACTGATATGAAGTACCGCATCATACTGTATACACTTACTGATATGAAGTACCGCATCATACTGTATACACTTACTGATATGAAGTACCGCATCATACTGTATACACTTACTGATATGAAGTACCGCACTTTACTGTATACACTTACTGATATGAAGTACCGCACTATACTGTATACACTTACTGATATGAAGTACCGCACTATACTGTATACACTTACTGATATGAAGTACCGCATCATACTGTATACACTTACTGATATAATGTACCGCATCATACTGTATACACTTACTGATATGAAGTACCGCATCATACTGTATACACTTACTGATATGAAGTACCGCATCATACTGTATACACTTACTGATATAATGTACCGCATCATACTGTATACACTTACTGATATGAAGGTCAGCAGTTCTTCCTCTGTTAACTTGTGCGATGGGTTATTCTTCTGTAAATCAATGCTGTGAGAGAATGAAATAAAAAAATCAAGGTTGAGTATCTCATACATAAAAACATGAAATAACGCTGGATAGTGTATGTATGAGCAGATGGTGCGGCTGGTTATGGTGGATGTATGAGCAGATGGTGCGGCTGGATATGGTGGATGTATGAGCAGATGGTGGGGCTGGATATGGTGGATGTATGAGCAGATGGTGCGGCTGGTTATGGTGGATGTATGAGCAGATGGTGCGGCTTGTTATGGTGGATGTATGAGCAAATGGTGCGGCTTGTTATGGTGGATGTATGAGCAGATGGTGCGGCTGGGTATGGTGGGTGTATGAGCAAATGGTGCGGCTTGTTATAGTGGATGTATGAGCAGATGGGGGGCTGGTTATGGTGGGTGTATGAGCAGATGGTGCGGCTGGTTATGGTGGATGTATGAGCAAATGGTGCGGCTTGTTATAGTGGATGTATGAGCAGATGGGGGGCTGGTTATGGTGGGTGTATGAGCAGATGGTGCGGCTGGATATGGTGGATGTATGAGCAGATGGTGTGGCTGGATATGGTGGATGTATGAGCAGATGGTGAGGCTGGATAGTGTATGTATGAGCAGATGGTGGGGCTGGTTATGGTGGGTGTATGAGCAGATGGTGCAGCTGGTTATGGTGAATGTATGAGCAGATGGTGGGGCTGGTTATGGTGGGTGTATGAGCAGATGGTGCAGCTGGTTATGGTGAATGTATGAGCAGATGGTGGATGTATGAGCAGATGGTGGGGTTGGATATGGTGGATGTATGAGCAGATGGTGGATGTATGAGCAGATGGTGGATGTATGAGCAGATGGTGGGGCTGGTTATGGTGGATGTATGAGCAAATGGTGCGGCTTGTTATGGTGGGTGTATGAGCAGATGGTTTGGCTGGTTATGGTGAATGTATGAGCAGATGGTGCGGCTGGTTATGGTGGGTGTATGAGCAGATGGTGCGGCTGGTTATGGTGGGTGTATGAGCAGATGGTGCGGCTGGTTATGGTGAATGTATGAGCAGATAGGGGGCTGGTTATGGTGGGTGTATGAGCAGATGGTGCGGCTAGTTATGGTGGATGTATGAGCAGATGGTGCGGCTAGTTATGGTGGGTGTATGAGCAGATGGTGGGGCTGGTTATGGTGGATGTATGAGCAGATGGTGCGGCTGGATATGGTGGATGTATGAGCAGATGGTGCGGCTGGTTATGGTGGATGTATGAGCAGATGGTGGATGCATTAGGGGAATGGTGTGTGACCAGGAGCCCGGATGCATTAGGGGAATGGTGTGTGACCAGGAGCCCGGGTGCATTAGGAGAATAGTGTGTGACCAGGAGGCCGGGTGCATTAGGAGAATAGTGTGTGACCAGGAGGCCGGGTGCATTAGGAGAATGGTGTGTGACCAGGAGGCCGGGTGCATTAGGAGAATGGTGTGTGACCAGGAGGCCGGGTGCATTAGGAGAATGGTGTGTGACCAGGAGGCCGGGTACATTAGGGGAATGGTGTGTGACCAGGAGGCCGGGTGCATTAGGAGAATGGTGTGTGACCAGGAGGCCGGGTGCATTAGGAGAATGGTGTGTGACCAGGGAGCTGGGTGCATTAGGAGAATGGTGTGTGACCAGGAGGCCGGGTGCATTAGGAGAATGGTGTGTGACCAGGAGGCCGGGTGCATTAGGAGAATGGTGTGTGATCAGGAGGCCGGGTGCATTAGGGGAATGGTGTGTGACCAGGAGGCCGGGTGCATTAGGAGAATGGTGTGTGATCAGGAGGCCGGGTGCATTAGGAGAATGGTGTGTGATCAGGAGGCCGGGTGCATTAGGAGAATGGTGTGTGACCAGGGAGCTGGGTGCATTAGGAGAATGGTGTGTGACCAGGAGGCCGGGTGCATTAGGAGAATGGTGTGTGACCAGGAGGCCGGGTACATTAGGGGAATGGTGTGTGACCAGGAGGCCGGGTGCATTAGGAGAATGGTGTGTGACCAGGGAGCTGGGTGCATTAGGAGAATGGTGTGTGACCAGGAGGCCGGGTGCATTAGGAGAATGGTGTGTGACCAGGAGGCCGGGTGCAATAGGAGAATGGTGTGTGACCAGGAGGCCGGGTGCATTAGGAGAATAGTGTGTGACCAGGAGGCCGGGTGCATTAGGGGAATGGTGTGTGATCAGGAGGCCGGGTGCATTAGGAGAATGGTGTGTGACCAGGAGGCCGGGTGCATTAGGAGAATGGTGTGTGACCAGGAGGCCGGGTGCATTAGGAGAATGGTGTGTGACCAGGAGGCCGGGTGCATTAGGGGAATGGTGTGTGACCAGGAGGCCGGGTGCATTAGGAGAATGGTGTGTGATCAGGAGGCCGGGTACATTAGGAGAATGGTGTGTGACCAGGAGGCCGGGTGCATTAGGAGAATGGTGTGTGACCAGGAGGCCGGGTGCATTAGGAGAATGGTGTGTGATCAGGAGGCCGGGTGCATTAGGGGAATGGTGTGTGACCAGGAGGCCGGGTGCATTAGGAGAATGGTGTGTGACCAGGAGGCCGGGTGCAATTCAACCTTAAATACAGACTCATGTCTTGTGGTTACGAAAGACTTTCACACAATATTTCCTGAGATTCGCGGCTTAATCTTCTATACTAATATTTCTCATAAATTTTTCCAATTACAGATTTTTTTATTTTTTTTTACAGTTAATTTGTAGTTTTTCAGTTAGTATCAAATCCAGCGATGAATTTCTGTGAGAATCTGGTATATGATACATTGGTATAATGAAGGAAAAGCATATAGGAGATAACTGAATCTATAGTAGAAGCGGTCATCCCAGAATCAGGACGACTTCCTTCCAGTAAGGGGCCCTCACACGTACAGTATGGCAGCGGATATCACATGATCATTATATCCACCTTTCCTCGCTACATGACCCATATCCTCCCGCTGTAGGTGACCAGTATGACCTTCCTGAAATCCCGCCTGGTGCAGGAACACGATTTCCTCCTGACTTAAGTGGCGGCTTCTGAGAACGAACCAACCGCGCTCTAGCAATGGGGGCTGTCAGGGTTAGAAGACATGTGCAGATGGTGCACAGAGCAGGATTACAGTACTGGGAGGGTAGATGGGGCGTCACTGGCAGCTACTCCTCTGTCCCCCACAAACAGAGAAAGGGACCTCGTGGACATCCGCAACAGAACAGGAAAATGATGAGATGTTGGCTATATGTGCACGGAGGGGACCGCTTTACCCAATGACATATAATAAAAATGATGTGTATAAGAGACAATATAGAATTACTAGGGTCGGGGTCACACTGCATTTCTGTAATCCGACAGATGGAATTGTGTATAATCTGTCTGGATCAGTATTTCCATAAAAAAAAACAAAAAAACTGACCAAAACGGATCTTTTTTTTTGTTTTTTTTTACATATAAACATGGTCGGCTACATTTTTGTGTGTGCTAAAAAAAAAAAAAAAAAGAAAAAGTTTTAAATTTTGCATCAAACTGAGGGAAAAAGGTGTGAAAAAACGCAGTGTGAACCCGGCCGCAGTGTCACTTTCCAAATTACAAAGTCTGGATTTCAGCACCTGATAAAGTGGCTGCCATGCTGCAGAGCGGAGAATGGATTTCAGGACAGAGGAAGAACAAGCAGGTGACTTCTCGTTTCTTTCAGATTCTCGTTTTACTATCATTAAGAATCCATCGTAATTTACCATTTCAGATTAATGCAACAAATGTGGCCGCCTCCTCCACCTGCGCATTTTATCATCGATCTGACGAGAGCCGAAAAATCATGGGGAACATGGAAATGCCAGTAAGGAGGTGAAACGTGGAGGTCTCCTGGCTACGACAGGTGGTGTACGTAACGTACGCCGTTATCCCATGTACACCATCATCTCACCTACACCGTTATCCCATGTACACCATCATCTCACCTACACCGTTATCCCATGTACACCATCATCTCACCTACACCGTTATCCCATGTACACCATCATCTCACCTACACCGTTATCCCATGTACACCATCATCTCACCTACACTGTTATCCCATGTACACCATCATCTCACCTACACCGTTATCCCATGTACACCATCATCTCACCTACACCGTTATCCCATGTACACCATCATCTCACCTACACCGTTATCCCATGTACACCATCATCTCACCTACACCGTTATCCCATGTACACCATCATCTCACCTACGCCGTTATCCCATGTACACCATCATCTCACCTACACCGTTATCCCATGTACACCATCATCTCACCTACGCCGTTATCCCATGTACACCATCATCTCACCTACACCGTTATCCCATGTACACCATCATCTCACCTACACCGTTATCCCATGTACACCATCATCTCACCTACACCGTTATCCCATGTACACCATCATCTCACCTACACTGTTATCCCATGTACACCATCATCTCACCTACACCGTTATCCCATGTACACCATCATCTCACCTACACCGTTATCCCATGTACACCATCATCTCACCTACACCGTTATCCCATGTACACCATCATCTCACCTACACTGTTATCCCATGTACACCATCATCTCACCTACACCGTTATCCCATGTACACCATCATCTCACCTACACCGTTATCCCATGTACACCATCATGTCACCTACACCGTTGTCCCATGTACACCATCATCTCACCTACATAGTTATCAAATGTACACCATCATCTCACCTACACCGTTATCCCATGTACGCTGTTATCCCATGTACACCATCATCTCACCTACACCGTTATCCCATGTACACCATCATCTCACCTACACCGTTATCCCATGTACGCTATCATCCCATGTACTCCGTTATCCCATGTACACCATCATCTCACCTACGCCGTTATCCCATGTACGCTGTTATCCCATGTACACCATCATCTCACCTACACCGTTATCCCATGTACACCATCATCTCACCTACACCGTTATCCCATGTACGCTATCATCCCATGTACTCCGTTATCCCATGTACACCATCATCTCACCTACGCCGTTATCCCATGTACGCCGTTATCTCACGGACGCAGTTATCCCATGTACGCCGCTATCTTACGTACGCCATCATCTCACCTACGCCGTTATCCCATGTACGCTGTTATCCCATGTACGCCATCATCTCACCTACGCTGTTATCCCATGTACGCCATCATCTCACCTACATAGTTATCCCATGTACACCATCATCTCACCTACACCGTTATCCCATGTACACCATCATCTCACCTACGCCGTTATCCCATGTACACCATCATCTCACCTACGCCGTTATCCCATGTACGCCATCATCTCACCTACACCGTTATCCCATGTACGCCGTTATCTCACGGACGCAGTTATCCCATGTACGCCATCATCTCACCTACGCCGTTATCCCATGTACGCCATCATCTCACCTACGCCGTTATCCCATGTACGCCATCATCTCACCTACGCCGTTATCCCATGTACGCCATCATCTGACCTACGCCTTTATCCCATGTACGCCATCATCTCACCTACGCCGTTATCCCATGTACGCTATCATCCCATGTACTCCGTTATCCCATGTACGCCGTTATCTCACGTACGCCGTTATCCTATGTACGCCATCATCTCACCTACGCCGTTATCCCATGTACGCCGTTATCTCATGTGCGCCGTTATCCCATGTACGCTATCATCTCACCTACACCGTTATCCCATGTACGCCGTTATCTCATGTGCGCCGTTATCCCATGTACTCCGTTATCCCATGTACGCTGTTATCTCACGTGCGCCGTTATCCCATGTACGCTATCATCCCATGTACTCCATTATCCCATGTATGCCGTTATCCCATGTACTCCGTTATCCCACGTGCGCCATCACCAATGTCAGCGATACTCGGTTCATACGCGGGTCCCATATACAATTCAGCTGTTGACATAATGTAAAGTCGGTTACGATTTTTTCAGTCTTGTCCCGTGAATTATTCATAGGCCGATTAACCAGAAAGTTATTTTTCCGACACTTTCTGGCCCAGTTTTAATTGCAGAAATTCTTTGATAAGTAAATGCTGGAAATTCAGATTTTCGAGGCTCTTTAACGCGTCTGTCACTGTCTTTCCAAGTCACTTCCAATTATCTGAGCCGGAGATGGAGGCTGAATGGCGGACAGATAAGGCACGGTGTAATCTCCGCAGACCAGAAACATTCTCTGCAGATTTGCCAGACAAACTCCTGTAGCCGCTCAACGTTATGTACAAAAGGGCAAAAAGAAAATGATTGCTTACACCACTGCCAGTCCCCACTATAATTTTAGAATTAAAGGGGCACTCCAGCAAAAATGTTTTTTTCTTTCAAATCCACTGGTGTCAGAAAGTTATATAGATTTGTAATTTACTTCTATTTAAAAATCTGCAGTCTTCAAGTATTTATCAGCTGCTGTATGTCCTGCAGGAAGTGGTGTATTCTCTCCAGTCTGACACAGTGCTTACTGCTGCCACCTCTGTCCATGTCAGGAACTGTCCAGAGCAGGAGAGGTTTCTATGGGGATTTGCTGCTGCTCTGGACAGTTCCTGACATGGACAGAGGTGGCAGCAGAGAGCACTGTGTCAGACTAGAGAGAATACGCCACTTCCTGCAGGACATACAGCAGCTGATAAGTACTTGAAGACTGGAGAGAATACACCACTTCCTGCAGGACATACAGCAGCTGATAAGTACTTGAAGACTGCAGATTTTTAAATAGAAGTAAATTACAAATCTCTGGCACAAGTTTATTTGAAAGGAAAAACGTTTTGGTGAACTGCCCCTTTAACAACAAAAAAGGGTTATTATTATATGAATAACATCTGTCATTATGAAATAACTCCCATTATCGGGACTCCAAATGGCGGCCGCCCTAAAAGACTATGTGGGAGATTTATCAAACCGGTGTAAAGTAGAATTGTCTCAGTCGCCCCCGGCAACCAATCAGATTCCACCTCTCATTTCTCAAAGATTTTTTGAAAAATGGAAGGTGGAATCTGATTGGTTGCTGGGGGCGACTGAGACAATTCTACTTTACACCGGTTTGATTAATCTTCCCCAATGTGTCAAAAATTGCAATGTGTGAACATAAAGGGGAAGTCCGCTAAAAACAACCTTTTGATATGTTGCATCCCATGGTGAGACTAACAATTCCTTCCATACTTGTTATTATCTATACAGTCTCCTTCCCTCAGTTCTGAGAGCTACTGTCTCCTCCTCCTCACCCCTCCCTTCTGAGATGGCTGATGTAAACAAGTCCCTATCTGCAACTTTGTAAGACTGGGAGGAATAATCATAGTGAGTTCATCAGCAACTTCACCTCAGATTATCCCTCTCAGCATTACAAAGAAGCTACAATGTTGCAGATACAGTTTGCCAGGGACTTGTATACATCAGCTGTCTCAGAAGGGAGGGGGGAGGAGGGGGAGAGAAAAGCTCACACACAGATTTTTGTGTCTTCAGCAGAAAGCAGCAGCTGAGAACTAGGGGAAGGAGACTGAATAGATAATAACAAGTATGGAAGGAATTGTTAGTCTCACTATGGGCAGCAACATATCAAAAGTTATGTCTGAGCGGAATACCCCTTTAAAGTCTTAATATATTAACGGTTTTGACCAAGTATGGAAGACGTAAGATGTTTTGGAAACAAAGATTCATCAGGAAGAGAAAAGAAATATAATAAAAAGCTTTAGGGTAATTGTGGTTAATAGGTAACAGCAGAGCTTATCCGCTAGGATCCGGGACAGTGACCGGAACCTTCCGCCCTCCAGCTGCTGCAAAATCACCATTCCCGGCTTTGGCTGCCCGGGTGTTGTGGAGGGTAAGAGCTGGAGGGCAAACGGTTCTCATAGCGGGCGTAATCCGATAATCAGAGAGCACCACTAAACTTAGCAATCACTCTCGTTTTAAGTACTCAGTCATCTAAAATCATAAAATATGAGGCCAGAAGACGGCGGAGGCGGCGGGACATCCAGGGGGAGCAGGTAACATGCAGCCTGCAGATACAAACCATAGGGGATACGTAATGTGCTGGCGGGCAGCCGTACGGGGACATCTAGGAGGAATCCGGAAGCTTCTACTGATGCCAGAATCTTATCACACTTACTAATTCCTTCATCAGCTCCGGAGACATAAAATCAATCATAAAGCCGTCCAATAAAAGACAACTTATGTTCTCACGTCATACAGCTGGCCGTCACAGCGTAATGGCCGTTAGTTCTGACATTGTGACTGGCATAATGGTGGTGGTTGTCATGAAAGACGAAAGTAACTATTACATAAAGAGAACCTAGCCCCCCCCCCCCCCCGCACAGAGTAATGGGGAGCGGCATAAAGAGACAGCCATGATCTAATGATGAGGAGATGACTCCGCACCTCCATGTCCAGTCTGTACAGCAAAGCTGACAAATAACAGGCTACAGGGGACATGGGTTCATTCTTCCAGCTAAAGAGCTTCAGGGTTCCTTACACCCCTGGACTGGCCCTGATTGGTGACTTTATACTGACTTATCATCACACCCATTCGGTTATGTTTAGGTTGCACACAGCACTTTTGTTTGTATTATTACAATGTTTTTGTATTTCCAGTCCATATGTCATTGCAACTAACAGGGATTAGTCCTATTTTGGGCAGATTTATTAGCCGGGGGTAGTCCAGAGCATTGTATAAGGCGGGGAGTTAGCTGAGGTTATAACCTACAGCTCGAGATGTTTTTAGGAGGTTTTAAATGTTTTTAGGGGTTTAGGATCAGGTATTTTTTTATTTTTTGTATGAATTTTTGTATTCATCATGATAATAAAGTATTGTTCTATTTCTAATTTGTTGGTGTGCCGTCCGTCTCTTGCTATACACTGTGTTCTATGCTAATTGGTAGTGTTATTATATAGTGGTTGGGCCCCCAGCCTTATATCTAGAGCCCCTATTCCACGGGCTGCTGTCAGTGCTATTACACGTGGCAGCAGTAAGCGGGTGAGTGCCGGAGGGGCCGCCCGGGTGATCGCTGATCGTCCGGGCAGCCCATAGGATAAAGCGGCTGCAGATCTTTGCTATATAAGTCGTTTGTCTTACAACATGTTGAAAGACAAACGACTTCAACGATCAGCCGGCATGGAGGTTGTCAGCTGATCGTTGCCTCCTATTCCACAGGACGATTATAGGCCGATAGTCATTCAGTGGCATAGCGCCTTAAGCTGTGCACTCTCTGATGTTGGCTTATACGGCTAGCCTCAGGTCACACGCTATCCTTCTGCATTCTCTATAAACTCTCTCACTCTACATTTTCCAATGGACAATCAGAGAAGCCTGTGCAGATGGTAATGGACTTCTTCACCATCCCTAAGGGCGGTATTACACGGGCAGATGGGGGCCCAATAATAACGGTAAATGAGCGACAATCTGCTAGATCAGCACTCGTTTACTGGGCCTATTAAACGGCCCGATTATCGTTTAACAAGGGCTGCATGGACATCGTTACTGATGTCCTTGCAGCCCTTGCTTAGCTTTATACATTCCCTGTGCCTTCTCCCGGGTCCCGCGCGCTGCAGCTTCAGAGCCGCCTGTCTCAGCTGACCGGCCGCGACATCTTTTGTAATCTGTCAGACTGGTTTTGTATTCTGAATACACTAGTGGAATATTGTGAAGGGAAATGACGATAAATCTCAATTAGAGGCTTCTGCCAAACGTCATGTAACCTCTACAGAATAAACACGCAGGATACGATAAGCTGGCGAGGAAAGGTCCGTTCACTGGGCCAATAAATGGCTGAGCTGGGGGGGTATTACATACAGGACTGGCTCCGAGGCCGCGTGCCAAATCCAATTTCTCCTGCCCATAAACGAGGTCTGGATACAGTTAATGTGCAGACGACGGCCATACATTTATAGCGCTACATTCCAGAATAATCCGTCCTAGAGGGAAAGGTGAATATTTCCTTACGCCGGGCACAGGGGGGAGTCTAACCCTATTACACTGCACAGCCAGAAATCAAGAACCGCTCCAAAGGGACAGCAAGATTTCTGCCCGATTCCTACAAATATTCCGGCTTCTACATCCACTGTTCATAATCCACCGGTCTGCCTAGTGTGAATGGTGTCCTAGGAGAGCTGACCAAATTTGTCTTTTTTCTATATATACAGATGTAGCCGGGCTTAACATGAGTTGTAGCCAGGGTTAACTTGATCACAAGTGTGTCAGGGAGCTATGCGTGTAGATGTGGAGTACTGAAAAAGTTCCAACCGGGGTGCTCCGAATACATGGTGACAGGTATGTAGTCAGTGCATGCAGAGAAGGCACAGGCACTCACCGGTATCACAGAGACAGGCACAGGCACTCACCGGTATCACAGAGACAGGCACAGGCACTCACCGGTATCACAGAGACAGGAGCAGGCACTCACCGGTATCACAGAGACAGGAGCAGGCACTCACCGGTATCACAGAGACAGGAGCAGGCACTCACCGGTATCACAGAGACAGGAGCAGGCACTCACCGGTATCACAGAGACAGGAGCAGGCACTCACCGGTATCACAGAGACAGGAGCAGGCACTCACCGGTATCACAGAGACAGGCACAGGCACTCACCGGTATCACAGAGACAGGCACAGGCACTCACCGGTATCACAGAGACAGGCACAGGCACTCACCGGTATCACAGAGACTTTAATCAGGCACGGTCTACAGCGTGGAAGGAAAGGGAGGAGCGATGGAATTGCGGGCGCATGCTACCCAAGGAGCTCGAAGAAGCACCAATTGGCGTGAAACCGATGTCCTTGGGTAGCATGCCAACCCCGCAAAGCAATCGCCAAAAGGGGAGGGGGGCATAGAATGCAGGAGATACAGGACCCTCACAGTACTCCTCAGTGTTATCTATGATACAGCACCCTCACAGTGCTCCTCAGTGTTATCTATGAGATACAGCACCCTCACAGTACTCCGCAGTGTTATCTATGAGATACAGCACCCTCACAGTACTCCTCAGTGTTATCTGTGAGATACAGCACCCTCACAGTACTCCGCAGTGTTATCTATGAGATACAGCACCCTCACAGTACTCCTCAGTGTTATCTATGAGATACAGCACCCTCACAGTACTCAGTGTTATCTATGGGATACAGCACCCTCACAGTACTCCTCAGTGTTATCTATGAGATACAGCACCCTCACAGTACTCCTCAGTGTTATCTATGAGATACAGCACCCTCACAGTACTCAGTGTTATCTATGAGATACAGCACCCTCACAGTACTCCGCAGTGTTATCTATGAGATACAGCACCCTCACAGTACTCAGTGTTATCTATGGGATACAGCACCCTCACAGTACTCCTCAGTGTTATCTATGGGATACAGCACCCTCACAGTACTCCTCAGTGTTATCTATGAGATACAGCACCCTCACAGTACTCCTCAGTGTTATCTATGAGATACAGCACCCTCACAGTACTCAGTGTTATCTATGGGATACAGCACCCTCACAGTACTCCTCAGTGTTATCTATGGGATACAGCACCCTCACAGTACTCCTCAGTGTTATCTATGATACAGCACCCTCACAGTACTCCTCAGTGTTATCTATGAGATACAGCACCCTCACAGTACTCAGTGTTATCTATGAGATACAGCACCCTCACAGTACTCCTCAGTGTTATCTATGGGATACAGCACCCTCACAGTACTCCTCAGTGTTATCTATGAGATACAGCACCCTCACAGTACTCAGTGTTATCTATGGGATACAGCACCCCACAGTACTCCTCAGTGTTATCTATGAGATACAGCACCCTCACAGTACTCAGTGTTATCTATGGGATACAGCACCCTCACAGTACTCCTCAGTGTTATCTATGAGATACAGCACCCTCACAGTACTCCTCAGTGTTATCTATGAGATACAGCACCCTCACAGTACTCAGTGTTATCTATGAGATACAGCACCCTCACAGTACTCAGTGTTATCTATGAGATACAGGACCCTCACAGTACTCCTCAGTGTTATATATGAGATACAGCACCCTCACAGTACTCCGCAGTGTTATCTATGAGATACAGCACCCTCACAGTACTCAGTGTTATCTATGAGATACAGCACCCTCACAGTACTCCTCAGTGTTATCTATGAGATACAGCACCCTCACAGTACTCAGTGTTATCTATGAGATACAGCACCCTCACAGTACTCCTCAGTGTTATCTATGAGATACAGCACCCTCACAGTACTCAGTGTTATCTATGAGATACAGCACCCTCACAGTACTCCTCAGTGTTATCTATGGGATACAGCACCCTCACAGTACTCCTCAGTGTTATCTATGAGATACAGCACCCTCACAGTACTCAGTGTTATCTATGGGATACAGCACCCCACAGTACTCCTCAGTGTTATCTATGAGATACAGCACCCTCACAGTACTCAGTGTTATCTATGAGATACAGCACCCTCACAGTACTCCTCGGTGTTATCTATGGGATACAGCACCCTCACAGTACTCAGTGTTATCTATGGGATACAGCACCCTCACAGTACTCCTCGGTGTTATCTATGGGATACAGCACCCTCACAGTACTCCTCAGTGTTATCTATGAGATACAGCACCCTCACAGTACTCAGTGTTATCTATGAGATACAGCACCCTCACAGTACTCAGTGTTATCTATGGGATACAGCACCCTCACAGTACTCAGTGTTATCTATGAGATACAGCACCCTCACAGTACTCCTCAGTGTTATCTATGAGATACAGCACCCTCACAGTACTCAGTGTTATCTATGAGATACAGCACCCTCACAGTACTCAGTGTTATCTATGAGATACAGCACCCTCACAGTACTCCTCAGTGTTATCTATGAGATACAGCACCCTCACAGTACTCAGTGTTATCTATGGGATACAGCACCCTCACAGTACTCAGTGTTATCTATGGGATACAGCACCCTCACAGTACTCAGTGTTATCTATGAGATACAGCACCCTCACAGTGCTCCTCAGTGTTATCTATGAGATACAGCACCCCCACAGTACTCAGTGTTATCTATGAGATACAGCACCCTCACAGTACTCAGTGTTATCTATGGGATACAGCACCCTCACAGTACTCAGTGTTATCTATGGGATACAGCACCCTCACAGTACTCCTCAGTGTTATCTATGAGATACAGCACCCTCACAGTACTCAGTGTTATCTATGAGATACAGCACCCTCACAGTACTCAGTGTTATCTATGGGATACAGCACTCTCACAGTACTCAGTGTTATCTATGAGATACAGCACCCCCACAGTACTCCTCAGTGTTATCTATGAGATACAGCACCCTCACAGTACTCCTCAGTGTTATCTATGAGATACAGCACCCTCACAGTACTCCTCAGTGTTATCTATGGGATACAGCACCCTCACAGTACTCAGTGTTATCTATGAGATACAGCACCCTCACAGTACTCAGTGTTATCTATGAGATACAGCACCCCCACAGTACTCCTCAGTGTTATCTATGAGATACAGCACCCTCACAGTACTCCTCAGTGTTATCTATGAGATACAGCACCCTCACAGTGCTCCTCAGTGTTATCTATGAGATACAGCACCCTCACAGTACTCCTCAGTGTTATCTATGGGATACAGCACCCTCACAGTACTCAGTGTTATCTATGGGATACAGCACCCTCACAGTACTCAGTGTTATCTATGAGATACAGCACCCTCACAGTACTCCTCAGTGTTATCTATGAGATACAGCACCCTCACAGTACTCAGTGTTATCTATGATACAGCACCCTCACAGTACTCCTCAGTGTTATCTATGAGATACAGCACCCTCACAGTACTCCTCAGTGTTATCTATGGGATACAGCACCCTCACAGTACTCCTCAGTGTTATCTATGGGATACAGCACCCTCACAGTACTCCTCAGTGTTATCTATGAGATACAGCACCCTCACAGTACTCAGTGTTATCTATGAGATACAGCACCCTCACAGTACTCAGTGTTATCTATGGGATACAGCACCCCCACAGTACTCCTCAGTGTTATCTATGAGATACAGCACCCTCACAGTACTCAGTGTTATCTATGGGATACAGCACCCTCACAGTACTCAGTGTTATCTATGAGATACAGCACCCTCACAGTACTCAGTGTTATCTATGGGATACAGCACCCTCACAGTACTCCTCAGTGTTATCTATGAGATACAGCACCCTCACAGTGCTCAGTGTTATCTATGAGATACAGCACCCTCACAGTACTCAGTGTTATCTATGAGATACAGCACCCTCACAGTACTCAGTGTTATCTATGGGATACAGCACCCTCACAGTACAATCCGCCTCACACAGCCGCATAGACCAACAACCTAAACCATAATAAGGATCAGTTTGGAGCAAACACATAAGTCATAAAATAAAGTAGAAATTGTATAAATTGGATATTGATGGAAATGTACTGAGCTGATGCTCCACATGTATAAAACGCCACCGGCGCGGGAGTCAATGGAGCCGCATCATAGAGGGGCGGGGCTTTCCTCCTACCCCCAATGCTTCAGTCCAGGCCGGTGCTCAGGAATAGAACGGCGCTGTGCGTGGAAACCGGCTGCGGCTCCATGTAAATAAAGACCAGCAACACCGGCATCACCGCGCCGACACCGTTCTATGTGCAGAACTTAAAGCGAATGTATCTTCACTTCAATAATATAGGTAACACGTCACTTATCCTACACGGCAAATGATGTAAACGTGAGGGGAAAAAAGTGCAGGAAGTGGTGTATACTCTCCAGTCTTCCAGTACTTATCAGCTGCTGTACACAGTGACACAGTGCTCTCTGCTGCCCCCTCTGTCCATGTCAGGAACTTCCAGAGCAGCAGCAAATCCCCATAGAAACCTCTCCTGCTCTGGACAGTTCCTGACATGGACAGAGGTGGCAGCAGAGAGCACTGTGTCAGACTGGAGAGAATACACCACTTCCTGCAGGACACACAGCAGCTGGTAAGTACTGGAAGAATGAAGATTTTTTAAATAATCTCTGGCACTTTCTGACACCAGTTGATTTAAATTAGAAAGATTTTCACTGGAGTGCCCCTTTAGGTATTTTCTTAACAACAAAGTTAAACACTTATATAGCACACAAATGCTGTTATATTAGGAGACGACAAACTAAATACTGAGCTAATAGTCCCATGTCCAGACCCATCAAAATAAATGGAACTTTCTTTAAGCAATTCCATTCATTTTTCACCTTCAAGGACGTGTCCAATTTGCTTATCTCATCGATATGTTAGAGCAGCTTCAGCCGATTCATTACAATCAGGTTCTGTCTGCAGTCGGTGTCTGGCAGCTGTCATCAGGGAACGTCCGGGATCACTATCCCCCCAATCACAGCGCTGCCATCTCTCAGATTGATGGTTTGTTGTAATGGATTGTGTATGTTAGAGGAGGCGCTGCCAGAAAGCCGCATATTACTTCTCCACATCAATCTGCAGGCAAATATCCCCACTATCCTTACCCACCAACCCTTCTCCTATGTCACTATCCTTACCTACCAACCCTTCTCCTATGTCACTATCCTTACCCACCAACCCTTCTCCTATGTCACTATCCTTACCTACCAACCCTTCTCCTATGTCACTATCCTTACCTACCAACCCTTCTTCTATGTCACTATCCTTACCCACCAACCCTTCTTCTATGTCACTATCCTTACCTACCAAACCTTCTCCTATGTCACTATCCTTACCCACCAACCCTTCTCCTATGTCACTATCCTTACCTACCAACCCTTCTCCTATGTCACTATCCTTACCTACCAACCCTTCTCCTATGTCACTATCCTTACCTACCAACCCTTCTCCTATATCACTATCCTTACCCACCAACCCTTCTCCTATGTCACTATCCTTACCTACCAACCCTTCTCCTATGTCACTATCCTTACCTACCAACCCTTCTCCTATGTCACTATCCTTACCTACCAACCCTTCTTCTATGTCACTATCCTTACCCACCAACCCTTCTCCTATGTCACTATCCTTACCCACCACCCTTCTCCTAGGTCACTATCCTTACCTACCAACCCTTCTCCTATGTCACTATCCTTACCTACCAACCCTTCTCCTATGTCACTATCCTTACCTACCAACCCTTCTTCTATGTCACTATCCTTACCCACCAACCCTTCTTCTATATCACTATCCTTACCCACCAACCCTTCTCCTATGTCACTATCCTTACCTACCAACCCTTCTCCTATGTCACTATCCTTACCCACCAACCCTTCTCCTATGTCACTATCCTTACCTACCAACCCTTCTCCTAGGTCACTATCCTTACCTACCAACCCTTCTCCTATGTCACTATCCTTACCTACCAACCCTTCTCCTATGTCACTATCCTTACCTACCTGCCCTTCTCCTATGTCACTATCCTTACCTACCAACCCTTCTCCTATGTCACTATCCTTACCTACCAACCCTTCTCCTATGTCACTTTCCTTACCCACCAACCCTTCTCCTATGTCACTATCCTTACCCACCAACCCTTCTCCTATGTCACTATCCTTACCCACCAACCCTTCTCCTATGTCACTATCCTTACCTACCACCCTTCTCCTATGTCACTATCCTTACCTACCAACCCTTCTTCTATGTCACTATCCTTACCTACCAACCCTTCTCCTATGTCACTATCCTTACCTACCAACCCTTCTCCTGTGTCACTATACTTACCCACCAACCCTTCTCCTATGTCACTATCCTTACCTACCAACCCTTCTCCTATGTCACTATCCTTACCTACCAAGCCTTCTCCTATGTCACTATCCTTACCTACCAACCCTTCTCCTATATCACTATCCTTACCTACCAACCCTTCTCCTATGTCACTATCCTTACCTACCAACCCTTCTCCTGTGTCACTATCCTTACCCACCAACCCTTCTCCTATGTCACTATCCTTACCTACCAACCCTTCTCCTATGTCACTATCCTTACCTACCAACCCTTCTCCTATGTCACTATCCTTACCTACCAACCCTTCTATGTCACTATCCTTACCCACCAACCCTTCTCCTATGTCACTATCCTTACCCACCAACCCTTCTCCTATGTCACTATCCTTACCTACCAACCCTTCTCCTATATAACTATCCTTACCTACCAACCCTTCTATGTCACTATCCTTACCCACCAACCCTTCTCCTATGTCACTATCCTTACCCACCAACCCTTCTCCTATGTCACTATCCTTACCTACCAACCCTTCTCCTATGTCACTATCCTTACCTACCAACCCTTCTCCTATGTCACTATCCTTACCCACCAACCCTTCTCCTATGTCACTATCCTTACCCACCAACCCTTCTCCGATATCACTATCCTTACCTACCAACCCTTCGCCTATGTCACTATCCTTACCTACCAACCTACCTTTTTTCCTGCAATTACTACTGCATCAACGTTTCACTTCCTGGATAACATGGTGATGTCACTTCCTGGATAACATGGTGATGTCACTTCCTGGATAACATGGTGATGTCACTTCCTGGATAACATGGTGATGTCACTTCCTGGACAACATGGTGATGTCACTTCCTGGACAACATTGTGATGTCACTTCCTGGATAAAGTAGTGATGTCACTTCCTAGATAACATGGTGATGTCACTTCCTGGATAACACGGTGATGTCACTACCAGGATAACATGGTGATGTCACTTCCTGGACAACGCGGTGACGTCACTTCCTGGATAACATGGTGATGTCACTTCCTGGATAACGTGGTGATGTCACTTCCTGGATAACGTGGTGAGGTCACTTCCTAAATAACATGGTGATGTCACAACCAGTCTCCCAGAGCTGTGCGGGCTGTGGCTGCTGGAGAGAATGAGGGCAGAGAAACACTGAGGGACACAGGGCACTGGAGGGACACTGAGCATCCCCCTGCCATCATCCTCTCCAGCAGCCACAGCCAGCACAGCTCTGGAAGCCGTGACATCACCACGTAATCCAGGAAGTGACATCACCACGTAATCCAGGAAGTGACATCACCACGTAATCCAGGAAGTCAACCAACAAAACACAGTAATCACTGAACTCAAGGAGAACAGTGAAAAAAACTCCAATGAAGTACTCAATCAAGAGTCTCCACTGATGCCCGAAAAAATTTAAATATGCAAAACAAGAGTCCCTATTTATCAGGGTAAAAAGTCCCTATTTTATTTTTCCCTATTTATGTTTCAATACTCGCAACCGAGCGGGCCTTAAAGGGCTATTTATCAGGGTGGTGTGGTGCTCTCCCCATCATGGAGGCACCCCGTGGCAACTGGCTAGAGATATCTGGCTATCCCATGTTTTGAGACTCGTAACAGAGACTACACTGACTCTTGTTTTGCGTAATCCTGGAAGTGACATCACCATGTTTATCCTGGAAGTGACATCACCACGTTATCCAGGAAGTGACATCACCATGTTTATCCAGGAAGTGACATCACCATGTTTATCCAGGAAGTGACATCATCATGTTTATCCAGGAAGTGACATCACCATGTTTATCCAGGAAGTGACATCACCATGTTTATCCAGGAAGTGACATCACCATGTTTATCCAGGAAGTGACATCACCATGTTTATCCAGGAAGTGACATCACCATGTTAATCCAGGAAGTGACATCACCATGTTATCCAGGAATTGACATCCCCATGTTTATCCAGGAAGTGACATCACCATGTTATCCAGGAAGTGACATCACCACGTTATCCAGGAAGTGACATCACCATGTTTATCCAGGAAGTGACATCACCATGTTATCCAGGAAGTGACATCACCACGTTATCCAGGAAGTGACATCACCACGTTATCCAGGAAGTGACATCACCATGTTATTCAGGAAGTGAAGCCTTGATGCAGTAGTAAGTGCAGGAAAAAAGGCCCTTTATAAGCATTTCCCATAATAAGTCAATATTGGGGATGTGTATAACATTTGGGGGACAATACAATACTTTAATAAAAAATTTTGCCGGACTTCTCCTTTAAGTCCAAATTTCAAAAAATCTTTAACCTCTTAGGGCCCTATTACACCAACAGATTATCTGACAGATTTTTGTAATCAAAGCCGAGAGTGGATTTGAAAAGACAAGGAATCTCAGTCTCTCCATTATTCCCTGTTCCCTGTTTATAATTCATTCCAATACTGGTCAACAAATTTTGAAAAGTTGTTTGGTTCAGAAATAAAATTCTCCATTTCTTAATGATTTTTATCTCCTGAATATAAATATCACAAGGAAAAATGTGAATTGTCTCTAGTTTCTCTGATATGGGAGAGTTCTCATGTTATTGTTTTGTGAATTTAATAGGATACAGTATAATAGCCGACATATTTATTACTTCTGCATCATAAGGAAGCGCGGTTACTGTTCATAAACTCCTGAAATATATTTATAGGAAACTTAGTTCTATCTGAAATCACCTACAATTTACAGGCAGATCCAAGAATTGTTACAAATTAATTCTGTTTATTGACCTCTGGGATGTCGCTCCTTATTCAATGGCTTCTCTGTGCATTTACACCTGTCTTTTGTATTTATACATGGGATTGTCTCTGATAACTGTCCTACAGTAATCTGCAAGCATTGATGGCTTCCATTTACCCCAACGCCTTAGGCTAGCTTCACACTGCGTTTTTGCAATCCGTTTTTTGCAAAAAAAACGGATGAAAAACGGATACATTTGTGTGCATCCATTTTGATCCGTTTTCCCATTGACTATCATTATAAAAAAAAACAAAAAATAAAAACGGATCCTTATTTATTTATTTTTTTTAACGGGCACAAAAGTAGTGTTGGCACTAGGTTTTTTTTTTTATAATGGAAGTCAATGGAAAAGCAGATCAAAACGGATGCACACAAATGTTGCAAAAAACGGATGAAAAACACGGATAGCAAAAATGCAGTGTGAACCTAGCCTTATACCATAACTATTGGTTATTCTAAGATGATGCAATATACCAGTTGATGATGCAATACTGATGATGCAAACTTTTCCTACTATTGTATCACAGGCTGTGAGAAGTATAGAATGTACGTCTATATCTTGAAAATTAGAGACAATTTCAAAATTTGAACATCATTTTCGATCTCAGCGCCCAAAAATTAGTTAAGATTAACTGTTTTCATGTCGGAACCTTTTTGGCTGTTGACCAGTGTATCTGTTGGTGTAATAGTTCCCTTAATGTGGCACCATATCAAGGGCTCTGCTGAAATCTAGATAGGAGGTATCCACTGCACCTTCAATGTAACAAAACAGTAGTCAAAACAATCAATGATGTGCTACGACCTTAAGGAGTCACTGTCGTGAAATTTATTTTTGCAGAAATCAATAGTCCAGGCGATTTTAAGAAACTTGGTTAATTTGGTTTATTAGGCAAATATGCCATTATCTGCATGTAAAAAGCCTTTTCCCAGACCCCCCCCCCCTCTACTTTCTGTCATCCACTGCTCGGAATCAGGAAATCTCAATCAGACGCGTCCTGTTTGAAGAGGGGAGGGGGGGGGGGGGGAAGAGACGGAGCAGAAATGTCAACAGCAGAAAACAGAGAACAAAGGATTACACAGCAGGGGAGCTATTCAGAGGGCTATTCAGAGACCAGAGAGGTCAGTGGTGACTGTCAGAGGATAGAGACTGTGTTGTAGCTTTTAATTAACTCTTTGTTGTCCTGTTTTGGTTTCTTATTTTTCTCTCTCCATAGGAGAACAATGAAGACAGGGGGGAGAGCTTCAAGCTGCTTTTTTATGATAAAAATTCATTTTTCGGCTATTAAACCCAATTACAAAGTTTCTTAAAATCGCCTGGACTATTGATTTCTGCAAAAAGAAATTTCACGACAGTGACTCTAAGTAAAGCAATGCTTTTTTGGGATTTTATGTGGCCAACTATCCATTGCTTACTACTATTTCTTACTACTATAGATGTTAGGCTAACTGCCCTGTAGTCACCAGCTGTTTTTCTATTACACTTCACACACTTCTTTCTATTACACTTCTTTGAAACGGCTTCACCCAGTCATGTAGATAAAATAAAAATCAGAAATAACCGGTCAGACAAAAAGTCATTAATAAATATTTAAGGTGATAAAATTCATGTAAAGAATAAATGGTAGATATCAGGCTGCAATAAGTAAATAAAGTAATCAAAAGTAAAAGGCTGTCGCTACACAATGGGAGTACTAAGGAAATGTGCTCACCAAGAACTTAAATATGATGAAATTCTGATAAATCGGTATCAACGTATTGGTAAAGGCTTTTCCTCCATAAATTCAACGTTATTTGGAGAAAACCTGACTTGCTCAGAAAGTTACTAAAAGCCAAGTCCATTTTTTATCTTTTTTCTCTTAGGACAAAGACTTGGACGTGTATTAAAGCAGCTGGAGCGACAAAGCTTTCACGTCCTCCCATTAGCGAGACGCCATTCCTGAAATGCGACATTTCAATCTCCAGCGCACTCATTTGTGTTAATCGGGAAGTTCCGACCGGTAATGTAAGACTCTGCAAGCTGTAATCAAATCCACTTGAGAACCTCTAAATTCTCACATTAAATACATAAATCTGAGCCAAATCTGCTCTACAAAGCCATTTACTGAAGGCACCGAGGTACAGTAACCGGACGAGCAGAGGAAGGATAGTCAGACGGCTAATACCGAAGGTGGAATAGATGCAGATCAGATGGCTAGGTAAAAAGAGAACTGATAAATTGGGGGGGGGGGGCACAGAACCTTGTGGCAATTCTATATACACACAGAAACCATCAAAGTTTTGTTTCCTATCAGAAAAAAAGATTTATTACACCACAGGAAACAAAGAACAGTGTAACCTGCCCGCAGCGACCAATCACAGCTTTCATTGTACTCAGATAGGACATGAGAGCTGAGCAGTGATTGGCTGGGATGTCCTACACAGATCGCTAAATCTCGGCCACTCAGTTTGTAGATCGTACAGCAACGAGTAGACTGGCTGTCGGATGGGTTAGACACCGACATCTTATGGAGAGTCCGTACATCACATTAGCTGGCTCCAAATCTCATCAGTCTCCAGTTCTAAGACGTCTGTGAAACATCTGTGACTAGAAGCCATGTTTTATAAGTCAATGTCCTTCACGAGGATTTCCCATGCAGCACATACTGTACCGGCTTTACACAGCCGACCGTGCCGACCACCCTCCTATTGTGTCATGCATCCAGGGAGCGCCCGGTAGTCAGCGGCAAAGAAATCCATGTCACCAAATCCAAGCAATGATTTCAAGTATCTCAGCCTTAAAGACACCGCAGACACTTCAGGTTAAACCGCGATGGTCTATGGTCTGTGCGGCCGTCTGACCAACCCCAGCTCTGGCGGCTGCTCTATGTCCTCACGGGTCTATAACCTGTCTGATTTCTGATTTCCTTTTGTATTTTTATATCTGCTGACTGGTGGCTGCGGCCATGTTTTCCAGGACTCCCTGGGGCGGCATCTAAGTTCTGCGGCCGTGGGAACTCAAATGCCGAGCGTTCAGGTCCAAAGGACATTGCTGAGCTGTGAGCCCGGAGCCTGTGATGGTGGTGGAGCAGGATGAGCCGTGTGTTATGTGCCCCACCGCCCGGCAGCCATGCTGTTCATTACCATTGGGTCCACGTCCATTGTACTGCTGCCTTGTCAGACCTCTCAGCATCTACTGTGTGGACTGAAGGACTCTCTCTATTCATTTCTATGAGAACGATAGAAAGCATCGGCCTGGATTCTGCGTTGAGCCGAGGAGCTGCTTGATATCAGGATCCCGGTACACAGGAACGTCACATAACTAGGGAAACTCCCCGTATAAATATGGGATTTACGCATCATTGCTTCTTTAATCCATCTCCCCCGAATGTATACGGACAGTACAAGTATATGACGGTATACAGTATATGAAATACTGTGCGGTACTCTCACAGGAACCAGAAGCGAGAACGGCTGCCACGTCCATAACACCAGATGCCGTCGCAGTATAAAATGGGATCGCAATAGTTTCAGGAATATCAGAGCGCTCGGCCTCAGCGTCACGGTCCGGAGATCAAAACCGGTCATCAAATTACACTGACAGCTCGTAGCATTAAAGGAAATGACCTACATTACAGAGGTCTATTGTAGCAGAGAGGTTAAAGGGAAATGATACCTCCCAACTATGCAACGTGTCATCTATGAGGAGATGAATGGCGTCTTGGATCTGCGCCTATAGAGCTCCCTGTACATCTCAGCTCCACTGAAGAGGGCTTAAATGTCTCAGACGTAATGATATCTTACAGTGATTACAGAGAGTCCCTGAATGACCATGGACAGGCCCATTATTTCAGCCAGCACCACTGCAAACAGTAGGAAACTCCATAGGAAACACCGCTATAATGGGGCTCCCAGGTGCAAACTGGTGCATAAAGCCATGTAACTCCATAGGAAACACCGCTATAATGGGGCTCCCAGGTGCAAACTGGTGCATAAAGGTATGTAACTCCATAGGAAACACCGCTATAATGGGGCTCCCAGGTGCAAACTGGTGCATAAAGGTATGTAACTCCATAGGAAACACCGCTATAATGGGGCTCCCAGGTGCAAACTGGTGCATAAAGCCGGGCACACAGCCACGTAACACCATAGGAAACACCGCTATAATGGGGCTCCCAGGTGCAAACTGGTGCATAAAGGTACGTAACTCCATAGGAAACACCGCTATAATGGGGCTCCCAGGTGCAAACTGGTGCATAAAGGTATGTAACTCCATAGGAAACCCCGCTATAATGGGGCTCCCAGGTGCAAACTGGTGCATAAAGCCGGGCACACAGCCACGTAACACCATAGGAAACACCACTATAATGGGGGACCCAGGCTGCAAACTGGTGCATAAAGGTATGTAACTCCATAGGAAACCCCGCTATAATGGGGCTCCCAGGTAAAAACAGGTGCATAAAGCCGGGCACACAGCCACGTAACTCCATAGGAAACACCACTATAATGGGGCTCCCAGGTGCAAACTGGTGCATAAAGTCATGTAACTCCATAGGAAACACCGCTATAATGGGGCTCCCAGGTGCAAACTGGTGCATAAAGCCATGTAACTCCATAGGAAACACCGCTATAATGGGGCTCCCAGGTGCAAACTGGTGCATAAAGGTACGTAACTCCATAGGAAACACCGCTATAATGGGGCTCCCAGGTGCAAACTGGTGCATAAAGGTACGTAACTCCATAGGAAACACCGCTATAATGGGGCTCCCAGGTGCAAACTGGTGCATAAAGGTACGTAACTCCATAGGAAACACCGCTATAATGGGGCTCCCAGGTGCAAACTGGTGCATAAAGGTATGTAACTCCATAGGAAACCCCGCTATAATGGGGCTCCCAGGTAAAAACAGGTGCATAAAGCCGGGCACACAGCCACGTAACTCCATAGGAAACACCGCTATAATGGGGCTCCCAGGTGCAAACTGGTGCATAAAGGTATGTAACTCCATAGGAAACCCCGCTATAATGGGGCTCCCAGGTAAAAACAGGTGCATAAAGCCGGGCACACAGCCACGTAACTCCATAGGAAACACCACTATAATGGGGCTCCCAGGTGCAAACTGGTGCATAAAGCCATGTAACTCCATAGGAAACACCGCTATAATGGGGCTCCCAGGTGCAAACTGGTGCATAAAGGTACGTAACTCCATAGGAAACACCGCTATAATGGGGCTCCCAGGTGCAAACTGGTGCATAAAGGTACGTAACTCCATAGGAAACACCGCTATACTGGGGCTCCCAGGTGCAAACTGGTGCATAAAGGTACGTAACTCCATAGGAAACACCGCTATAATGGGGCTCCCAGGTGCAAACTGGTGCATAAAGGTATGTAACTCCATAGGAAACCCCGCTATAATGGGGCTCCCAGGTAAAAACAGGTGCATAAAGCCGGGCACACAGCCACGTAACTCCATAGGAAACACCGCTATAATGGGGCTCCCAGGTGCAAACTGGTGCATAAAGGTATGTAACTCCATAGGAAACCCCGCTATAATGGGGCTCCCAGGTAAAAACAGGTGCATAAAGCCGGGCACACAGCCACGTAACTCCATAGGAAACACCACTATAATGGGGCTCCCAGGTGCAAACTGGTGCATAAAGCCATGTAACTCCATAGGAAACCCCGCTATAATGGGGCTCCCAGGTAAAAACAGGTGCATAAAGCCGGGCACACAGCCACGTAACTCCATAGGAAACACCACTATAATGGGGCTCCCAGGTGCAAACTGGTGCATAAAGTCATGTAACTCCATAGGAAACACCGCTATAATGGGGCTCCCAGGTGCAAACTGGTGCATAAAGTCATGTAACTCCATAGAAAACACCGCCAATTTGCCTATCATGCCTTCCACTCCACCTAACACGCCGCCAATCCGCCTCACACTGCTCAGCAGCCACACTACATAGTGAACAGCCCGGAAGCAGCTGCTTTGTTAAATCTGTAGTAGCCGGGTCTGGTTGCTGCAGTAAGACATTGACACCACTACATGGCCCCATTGACTTGTGTGGGCGCTGAACAGCTGGTCGGCAAGGAGGTCGGGGTGACGCCACCTGCTGATCAGTAATTGATGATGTATCACATGGACAGGCCATAAAGTGTGATTGTCGTCGTTTTTTATTATTATTTGCAGAAATCAATAGTCCAGGCGATTTTAAGACACTTTGTCATTGGGTTTATTAGGCAAATCTGCCATTATCTGCATTCAAAAAGACTTTCCCAGGTCCCCCTCCTCCCTCCTTTCTGTCAGTCACTGCTCATTATCAGGAAATCTTTACTGTTTTACATCAGTTGAGCCCTGTGTAACCTATGGAGAGGGGAGGGGGGAGGAGAGAGATTAGTGGGCAGCATAGAACAGAGAACAAGGGATTACACAGCGGGAACTGTGTGAAAGCCGGTATTTAAAGGTCAGAGAGGTCAGTGCTGACTGTCATAGGAGATCGCCTACAGATGATGTAGCTGTAAATTAACTCTTTGTTGTCCTGTTTTGGTGCCTCATCTCCCTCCACACCTCCCTTCTCCATAAGAAAACCATTAAGATGGGGGAGAGCTTTAAACTGCTTTCTCATGATTAAAATGCTTTTTTACAAAGTTTCTTAAAATCGCCTGGACTATTGATTTCTGCAAAAAAAAATTAAATTAAACAACAGTGACACTTTAAAGGAGAAGTCCTGAGTCGGTCTTCTTTTGACTGAACATAACATGCACCTACCTCCCTGTCTCCAGCACTGGGGTCCGCTGTGCTCCGCTCTGGTTCTGGTCCACTGGGCGCTTCCTGGGCGGAGCAGGGACCCGGGCTGTCATGTGTCAGTCCCGCTCAGCCAGTCAGCTGCCGTAGTGGGGTCCCACCAAGAAGCGGCCGGGGGACAGTGGACCCCAGCGCTGGAGCCGGGGAGGTCGGTGCATGTCCTTATGCTCAGCTACCTCCTCCCCGGCTATTTTGAAAAAAATGCCCGACCCCAGAGTTCCCCTTTAAATAATTTTCCCACATTAAAGCCAGCCCTGTTTATTTAGCGAAGAGATTAGATATCAGGATCATTTAAAATCTCGTCTAATTCAAGTTTTATCTTCAGAATAGGTCACTGGAGTTTTTGGTGACTTTTGTTCCCATTTTCCTTTTTATTATCTACATTATAAAATAATCCTGAAAACCTGCAGCTTATATTCTGCCTTCTCGGGCTCCTAAGACTACATGTACAGATCACCTTCCATCAGGGACAGGGGTAACGTGTAAGAGGACACCAGTATATAGACAGCAGGAGCTCCACCATCATACACAACACTCCACGCCCTCAGATCAAGGAGACATTTTGCCTTTGATCAGTAGATTTTTTCTTTGACGTCATTCAGATTGGTCGGGAAGATTTTGGATTACTATGTCGTACAAACCTGAACCCTCTAAGAGATACGTGCTTTACTTTATAGAGACTTAAGACGTCACTATGATCACTACGCTACAGGACAGAAAACCTTAATGGGGTAGTCATTAGTTAAAACAATAAAAAGGATGTAAAAAAAAAAAAACTTTTTAAAGGGGTAGTGCGGCGGTAAAGAATTATTCACAGAATAACACACATACAACTTTGTAATGTATGTTATGTCTGTGAATGGCCCCCTTCCCCGTGTCCCACCACCCCCACCCGTGTACCCGGAAGTGTGGTGCGCTATACTCACCTGTCACGTGCCGACCCCCGTCTCCGATCTTCAGCCAGTGACGTCTTCTTTGGGCGGCCGGCGAACAGCTCCGACTGTCCCTAATGCCGGCCGCCCTCTGCAGCGTCATCCGATGCTCAGCCGCGATTGGCTGAGCATAACTGTGCTCAGCCAATCGCGGCTGAGCATCGGATGACGCTGAACAGGGCGGCCGGCACTCAGGATGCTCGGAGGGATTCGGCCCGGCCGTCCGAAGACGACATCGCTGACTGAAGATCGGAGACGAGTCGGCACTTGACAGGTGAGTATAGCGCACCACACTTCCGGGTACACGGGTGGGGGTGGTGGGACACGGGGAAGGGGGCCATTCACAGACATAACATACATTATTAAGTTGTATGTGTGTTATTCTGTGAATAATTCTTTACCGACGCACTACCCCTTTAAAGGTGAAAACCCATCATGGAGAGAAGTATTAGACATTATCGAGGGATGAGCGAATCTCAGGAACGGCCGGGGGTTCTTCACTGATGCCTGTGACACATGGAAACCGTCATAGGCCGGATCCATGTTTTCCAGGACTCCCTAAGGCCGCATCCAGCTTCTTCACACAACAGTAACCAAACGCAGAGAGTTCAGGGTTCAGAAGAACCAAACTGTGCCCAGAGAAAAAAATAAATACATGCAAGTTTCATATAGATTTTTATTTTGTAGCCAAAAGCCCCAGTGTAGCACCTAGCCCCTGTGGGAGGTCACTTACAGTACAGCACCCTGCAGGAGGTCACTTACAGTACAGCAGCCTGCGGGAGGTCACTTACAGTACAGCACCCTGCGGGAGGTCACTTACAGCACAGCACCCTGCGGGAAGTCACTTACAGTAGAGCACCCTGCGGGAGGTCACTTACAGTACAGCACCCTGCTGGAGGTCACTTACAGTACAGCACCCTGCGGGAGGTCACTTACAGTACAGCACCCTGCGGGAGGTCACTTACAGTACAGCACCCTGCGGGAGGTCACTTACAGTACAGCAGCCTGCGGGAGGTCACTTACAGCACAGCACCCTGCGGGAGGTCACTTACAGTACAGCACCCTGCGGGAGGTCACTTACAGCACAGCACCCTGCGGGAGGTCACTTACAGCACAGCAGCCTGCGGGAGGTCACTTACAGTACAGCACCCTGTGGGAGGTCACTTACAGTACAGCACCCTGCGGGAGGTCACTTACAGTACAGCAGCCTGCGGGAGGTCACTTACAGTACAGCAGCCTGCGGGAGGTCACTTACAGCACAGCACCCTGCGGGAGGTCACTTACAGCACAGCACCCTGCGGGAGGTCACTTACAGTACAGCACCCTGAGGGAGGTCACTTACAGTACAGCACCCTGCGGGAGGTCACTTACAGTACAGCACCCTGCGGGAGGTCACTTACAGTACAGCAGCCTGCGGGAGGTCACTTACAGTACAGCAGCCTGCGGGAGGTCACTTACAGTACAGCAGCCTGCGGGAGGTCACTTACAGTACAGCACCCTGCGGGAGGTCACTTACAGTACAGCACCCTGCGGGAGGTCACTTACAGTACAGCACCCTGCGGGAGGTCACTTACAGTACAGCACCCTGCGGGAGGTCACTTACAGTACAGCACCCTGCGGGAGGTCACTTACAGTACAGCACCCTGCGGGAGGTCACTTACAGTACAGCACCCTGCGGGAGGTCACTTACAGTACAGCACCCTGCGGGAGGTCACTTACAGTACAGCACCCTGCTGGAGGTCACTTACAGTACAGCACCCTACTGGAGGTCACTTACAGTACAGCACCCTGCGGGAGGTCACTTACAGTACAGCAGCCTGCGGGAGGTCACTTACAGTACAGCAGCCTGCGGGAGGTCACTTACAGTACAGCAGCCTGCGGGAGGTCACTTACAGTACAGCAGCCTGCGGGAGGTCACTTACAGTACAGCAGCCTGCGGGAGGTCACTTACAGTACAGCACCCTGCGGGAGGTCACTTACAGTACAGCACCCTGCGGGAGGTCACTTACAGTACAGCACCCTGCTGGAGGTCACTTACAGTACAGCACCCTGCTGGAGGTCACTTACAGTACAGCACCCTGCGGGAGGTCACTTACAGTACAGCAGCCTGCGGGAGGTCACTTACAGTACAGCAGCCTGCGGGAGGTCACTTACAGTACAGCAGCCTGCGGGAGGTCACTTACAGTACAGCAGCCTGCGGGAGGTCACTTACAGTACAGCAGCCTGCGGGAGGTCACTTACAGTACAGCAGACTGCGGGAGGTCACTTACAGTACAGCAGCCTGCGGGAGGTCACTTACAGTACAGCCCCCTGCGGGAGGTCACTTACAGTACAGCACCCTGCAGGAGGTCACTTACAGTACAGCACCCTGCAGGAGGTCACTTACAGTACAGCACCCTGCGGGAGGTCACTTACAGTACAGCAGCCTGCGGGAGGTCACTTACAGTACAGCACCCTGCAGGAGGTCACTTACAGTACAGCACCCTGCGGGAGGTCACTTACAGTACAGCACCCTGCGGGAGGTCACTTACAGTACAGCACCCTGCAGGAGGTCACTTACAGTACAGCACCCTGCAGGAGGTCACTTACAGTACAGCACCCTGCGGGAGGTCACTTACAGTACTGCACCCTTTTTACCATTTAAAGACGTTCTTTGTGAAGGGATGGCAGAGCATCAGTCATTAAAGGACCCGCAATGCTAAAAAAAGTAAGATCTAAAGGAGCCAACAAACAGTAAAGATGTTCTTCCTTTAAGCACCGTAGGGCGGGGTGTGCGAGGTTATAATATAATTTTGGTTAGCACTTACCAAACCCCAAGGATAAGCGCCAGCTCCTCTGCACACAAGTCCGGCATCTGGAACTGATCGGGATCCGCCAGCTTGATCTTATTAAGGACCGTGTCATCCTGTAACTCATGGTTCTGTCGGAGAAATGGCCGTAATTACAACCAAGAACGTGAAGATATTGTAACATCACACAACAATTCCGCAGGAGATTTAGTCTGATACAAATAAACTGGAGGCCTGTCCGGTCCGCCGCTCATAGCGCATAAATACAGACAGAGGATATGGATAGGACGTTGTCTGACGGCCACATCCAGCTATATCTGCCAGGAGACACAACTACACAGGATCCACCGATTTATTACAGATAACGTCTCTCCGATATAACACAGGGACTACGGCTTTATTATAGATAACGTGTCTCTCCGATATAACAGGGACTACGGCTTTATTATAACTATACAGCTGATACCAGTGATGTAATAGAATGGTGTATACAGCTGATACCAGTGTAATAGAATGGTGTATACAGCTGATACCAGTGTAATAGAATGGTGTATACAGCTGATACCAGTGATATAATAGAATGGTGTATACAGCTGATACCAGTGATATAATAGAATGGTGTATACAGCTGATACCAGTGATGTGATGTAATAGAATGGTGTATACAGCTGATACCAGTGTAATAGAATGGTGTATACAGCTGATACCAGTGATGTAATAGAATGGTGTATACAGCTGATACCAGTGATGGAATAGAATGGTGTATACAGCTGATACCAGTGATATAATAGAATGGTGTATACAGCTGATACCAGTGATGGAATAGAATGGTGTATACAGCTGATACCAGTGATGTAATAGAATGGTGTATACAGCTGATACCAGTGATGGAATAGAATGGTGTATACAACTGATACCAGTGATGTAATAGAATGGTGTATACAGCTGATACCAGTGATGGAATAGAATGGTGTATACAGCTGATACCAGTGATGGAATAGAATGGTGTATACAGCTGATACCAGTGATGGAATAGAATGGTGTATACAGCTGATACCAGTGATGGAATAGAATGGTGTATACAGCTGATACCAGTGATGTAATAGAATGGTGTATACAGCTGATACCAGTGATATAATAGAATGGTGTATACAGCTGATACCAGTGTAATAGAATGGTGTATACAGCTGATACCAGTGATATAATAGAATGGTGTATACAACTGATACCAGTGATGGAATAGAATGGTGTATACAGCTGATACCAGTGATGGAATAGAATGGTGTATACAGCTGATACCAGTGTAATAGAATGGTGTATACAGCTGATACCAGTGATATAATAGAATGGTGTATACAGCTGATACCAGTGATGGAATAGAATGGTGTATACAGCTGATACCAGTGATGGATTAGAATGGTGTATACAGCTGATACCAGTGATATAATAGAATGGTGTATACAGCTGATACCAGTGATGGAATAGAATGGTGTATACAGCTGATACCAGTGATGTAATAGGATGGTGTATACAGCTGATACCAGTGATGGAATAGAATGGTGTATACAGCTGATACCAGTGATATAATAGAATGGTGTATACAGCTGATACCAGTGTAATAGAATGGTGTATACAGCTGATACCAGTGATATAATAGAATGGTGTATACAGCTGATACCAGTGATATAATAGAATGGTGTATACAGCTGATACCAGTGTAATAGAATGGTGTATACAGCTGATACCAGTGATGTAATAGAATGGTGTATACAGCTGATACCAGTGATGTGATGTAATAGAATGGTGTATACAGCTGATACCAGTGTAATAGAATGGTGTATACAGCTGATACCAGTGTAATAGAATGGTGTATACAGCTGATACCAGTGATGGAATAGAATGGTGTATACAGCTGATACCAGTGATGGAATAGAATGGTGTATACAGCTGATACCAGTGTAATAGAATGGTGTATACAGCTGATACCAGTGTAATAGAATGGTGTATACAGCTGATACCAGTGATGTAATAGAATGGTGTATACAGCTGATACCAGTGATGAAATAGAATGGTGTATACAGCTGATACCAGTGATGGAATAGAATGGTGTATACAGCTGATACCAGTGATGGAATAGAATGGTGTATACAGCTGATACCAGTGATGTAATAGAATGGTGTATACAGCTGATACCAGTGATGGAATAGAATGGTGTATTCAGCTGATACCAGTGATGTAATAGAATGGTGTATACAGCTGATACTAGTGATGGAATAGAATGGTGTATACAGCTGCTACCAGTGATGGAATAGAATGGTGTATACAGCTGATACCAGTGAAATATTAGAATGGTGTATACAGCTGTTACCAGTGATATAATAGAATGGTGTATACAGCTGATACCAGTGTAATAGAATGGTGTATACAGCTGATACCAGTGATATAATAGAATGGTGTATACAGCTGATACCAGTGATATAATAGAATGGTGTATACAGCTGATACCAGTGTAATAGAATGGTGTATACAGCTGATACCAGTGATGTAATAGAATGGTGTATACAGCTGATACCAGTGATGTGATGTAATAGAATGGTGTATACAGCTGATACCAGTGTAATAGAATGGTGTATACAGCTGATACCAGTGATGGAATAGAATGGTGTATACAGCTGATACCAGTGATGGAATAGAATGGTGTATACAGCTGATACCAGTGTAATAGAATGGTGTATACAGCTGATACCAGTGATGTAATAGAATGGTGTATACAGCTGATACCAGTGATGAAATAGAATGGTGTATACAGCTGATACCAGTGATGGAATAGAATGGTGTATACAGCTGATACCAGTGCTGGAATAGAATGGTGTATACAGCTGATACCAGTGATGTAATAGAATGGTGTATACAGCTGATACCAGTGATGGAATAGAATGGTGTATACAGCTGCTACCAGTGATGGAATAGAATGGTGTATACAGCTGATACCTGTGAAATATTAGAATGGTGTATACAGCTGATACCAGTGATATAATAGAATGGTGTATACAGCTGATACCAGTGATGTGATGTAATAGAATGGTGTATACAGCTGATACCAGTGTAATAGAATGGTGTATACAGCTGATACCAGTGAAATATTAGAATGGTGTATACAGCTGATACCAGTGATATAATAGAATGGTGTATACAGCTGATACCAGTGATATAATAGAATGGTGTATACAGCTGATACCAGTGTAATAGAATGGTGTATACAGCTGATATCAGTGATATAACAGAATGGTGTATACAGCTGATACCAGTGATGGAATAGAATGGTGTATACAGCTGATACCAGTGATGGAATAGAATGGTGTATACAGCTGATACCAGTGTAATAGAATGGTGTATACAGCTGATACCAGTGGTGTAATAGAATGGTGTATACAGCTGATACCAGTGATGTAATAGAATGGTGTATACAGCTGATACCAGTGATGGAATAGAATGGTGTATACAGCTGATACCAGTGATGGAATAGAATGGTGTATACAGCTGATACCAGTGATGGAATAGAATGGTGTATACAGCTGATACCAGTGTAATAGAATGGTGTATACAGCTGATACCAGTGATGTAATAGAATGGTGTATACAGCTGATACCAGTGATATAATAGAATGGTGTATACAGCTGATACCAGTGATATAATAGAATGGTGTATACAGCTGATACCAGTGATGGAATAGAATGGTGTATACAGCTGATACCAGTGTAATAGAATGGTGTATACAGCTGATACCAGTGATGTAATAGAATGGTGTATACAGCTGATACCAGTGATATAATAGAATGGTGTATACAGCTGATACCAGTGATATAATAGAATGGTGTATACAGCTGATACCAGTGATATAATAGAATGGTGTATACAGCTGATACCAGTGTAATAGAATGGTGTATACAGCTGATACCAGTGATGGAATAGAATGGTGTATACAGCTGATACCAGTGATATAATAGAATGGTGTATACAGCTGATACCAGTGATTGAATAGAATGGTGTATACAGCTGATACCAGTGATGGAATAGAATGGTGTATACAGCTGATACCAGTGATGGAATAGAATGGTGTATACAGCTGATACCAGTGTAATAGAATGGTGTATACAGCTGATACCAGTGATATAATAGAATGGTGTATACAGCTGATACCAGTGATGGAATAGAATGGTGTATACAGCTGATACCAGTGTAATAGAATGGTGTATACAGCTGATACCAGTGATGGAATAGAATGGTGTATACAGCTGATACCAGTGATATAATAGAATGGTGTATACAGCCGATACCAGTGATGGAATAGAATGGTGTATACAGCTGATACCAGTGTAATAGAATGGTGTATACAGCTGATACCAGTGATATAATAGAATGGTGTATACAGCTGATACCAGTGATGGAATAGAATGGTGTATACAGCTGATACCAGTGTAATAGAATGGTGTATACAGCTGATACCAGTGATGTAATAGAATGGTGTATACAGCTGATACCAGTGATGGAATAGAATGGTGTATACAGCTGATACCAGTGATGGAATAGAATGGTGTATACAGCTGATACCAGTGATGTAATAGAATGGTGTATACAGCTGATACCAGTGTAATAGAATGGTGTATACAGCTGATACCAGTGATGGAATAGAATGGTGTATACAGCTGATACCAGTGATGGAATAGAATGGTGTATACAGCTGATACCAGTGATGTAATAGAATGGTGTATACAGCTGATACCAGTGATGTAATAGAATGGTGTATACAGCTGATACCAGTGATGTAATAGAATGGTGTATACAGCTGATACCAGTGATGTAATAGAATGGTGTATACAGCTGATACCAGTGATGTAATAGAATGGTGTATACAGCTGATACCAGTGATGGAATAGAATGGTGTATACAGCTGATACCAGTGATGGAATAGAATGGTGTATACAGCTGATACCAGTGATGGAATAGAATGGTGTATACAGCTGATACCAGTGATGGAATAGAATGGTGTATACAACTGATACCAGTGATATAATAGAATGGTGTATACAGCTGATACCAGTGATGTAATAGAATGGTGTATACAGCTGATACCAGTGATGTAATAGAATGGTGTATACAGCTGATACCAGTGATGGAATAGAATGGTGTATACAGCTGATACCAGTGATGGAATAGAATGGTGTATACAGCTG